>NC_135481.1:193192564-193479448 GCF_052094955.1 Ictidomys tridecemlineatus | reverse complement strand
GAGGAGGGGGAGGAGGAGGAGGAGAGGGGGAGGAGGAGGAGGAGGAGGGGGAGGAGGAGGAGGAGGAGGGGGAGGAGGAGGAAGGAGGAGGAGGAGGGGAGGGGAGGAGGAGAAGGAGGGGGAGGAGGAGGAGGAGAAGGAGGAGGAGGAGGGGGAGGGGAGGAGGAGGAGGAGGAGGGGGAGGGGAGGAGGAGGAGGAGAAGGAGAGGAGGGGGAGGAGGAGGAGGAGGAGGGGGAGGAGGAGGAAGGAGGAGGGGAGGGGGAGGGGAGGAGGAGGAGGAGGAGGAGGAGGAGGCATATAAATAACCAACATGGAAGTAAGAAAACGCTCAACATCATTAAACCACCAGGGAAATGCCACTCAAAACCACCGGGAGGCATCGCCACGCCCCAGTGAGAATGACAACTGTCAAAAAGACAGTGGGGGCGAGGGTGCGGAGAGCAGGGGACTCCTGCCCACCATCGGGGGATGTGAATCCATCATGGAGAACGCGATGGGGGCCAGGTTAAAACTAGACCTACCACGAGATCTGGCAACCCAGGGCCGGGTTCCTGTCCCAGGAAGTGACAGCGGTAGGCAGAGATCCCCGCGCCCCGTGTGCACGGTGGCAGCCCTCACGACTCCCCAGCAGTGGACACAGGCAGCGGGGACCGATCAAGGAAGGGTGCTACCAACGCAGTTGTGACAGTGTGGCTGGACCTGGAGCTCGTCACGTCCGTGAACCACCCAGGCACGGGGGACAGGTAGCACACTGTCACTCAAGTGGCATACAACCAAGCCGAGCTCTCGGAGGCTGCCAGAGCCATGGGAG
Organism: Ictidomys tridecemlineatus; assembly: GCF_052094955.1. Classification (NCBI taxonomy): domain Eukaryota; kingdom Metazoa; phylum Chordata; class Mammalia; order Rodentia; family Sciuridae; genus Ictidomys; species Ictidomys tridecemlineatus. The sequence continues at coordinate 193,478,636 of NC_135481.1, read as the reverse complement.
CAGGGGGGTCCACAGGTACCAAGAGACAGTTAGGAGCAAGAGTCCCCTGTGCAGTTGACGGTCACGCACTGCGTGTCCCACGAACCCGGGAAGAGGTGATGTTCGAGGAGACAGACGTGCCCCCCCAGATCTAAGCATCCCGCCACGGACGTAGTATGCATGGAAAGTCACATGGACCCACGAAAACGTGCGATTTTTAAGTTTTTAATGTATCAGTGAAAAGATGGATTTAAATTTAAAGACGTCTCCACAGGGTCAAATGCTTCTGGGGGGCAATGTCTCCTGAGTGTCTTGGGGCTGTGGCTTCAGGGGTGGGGGACAAGCCGGCTTGGTCATGAGGCACCTGAGACTCCCCAGGGCTCCTGGTGGCAGGTGTCTGCAGTCTTGAGAGCCCTGAGAAGCCACTGCCCCCTCCCCCACTCTGGATGTTTCTAACAAGTGACCTTGTGGGGTAATTACTACTGGACACCTCGTTTTGCCACAAGGAAGTGGCTTTTGGATGAAGCCAACAGATGGATGGTCGCGGAAGAGAGGGAACCTGGTTCCAAGCTCCAGTCCTGAGCCTCCAGGTGAACAGGAGTGCCCTCCCCACCAGTAAGCCCCTCCGCGGAGCCGGACTGGACTGGGTCTTCTGCTACCTGCAGCCCACGTACCAGCGGGGACAGTGTGAGGAGGAGAGAGCGCTCTTCAGAGGACCAGCAGCCTCCCGGGCCATCCTGTTTCCTGTTCTTTCCAAGCCTGGTTCTGGAACTTTCTCTATTTCTCCAAAGCACTTTCGACCCTTCCAGCAGATTCCTCTTCTGCTCCTGTTGGTCTGACCAGGTACTGTCGAAGCTCCGGGCAGAATTCTGGTCCTGAGTTGGCTCATCCAGCAAGGGAAACCCAGCCTGCCTGGCCACCATGTCCACCAGAAGCCCAGCCAGCCTGGCCACCATGTCCACCAGGAGCTCAGCGGGCCTGGCCACCAGGCCCACCCCATTGGGAGCCCAGCCAGCCTGGCCACCAGGCCCACCCCACCCAGGAGGCCAGCCAGCCTGGCCACCATGTCCACCGGGAGCTCAGCCTGCCTGGCCACCATGTCCACCAGGAGCTCAGCCTGCCTGGCCACCATGTCCACCAGGAGCTTCAGCCTGCCCTGGCCACCATGTCCACCAGGAGCTCAGCCGGCCTGGCCACCAGGCCCACCCACCCAGGAGCTCAGCCTGCTGGCCACCATGTCCACCGGAGCGCAGCCGCCGAGGCCTGTTTGCCGACTGTGGCTGATGACTCGGCAAAGCCCAGCCCCATGGAGCAGGTGGGAGGGCCCTCAACACAGAAGACCTTGTGGTGGGTTCTCAGGTGACGCTTCCAGGGGGCTGCTGCCATGGGCAGCCCTGTGGGTCACCCCTTGTCCCGGGGACCCTCCATCCAGCAGAGATGAGAGTTGGGCAAAAGGGTCAGAGAATACACGGCTCTGTGGTCCCAGACCCTGGCTCCACCGTCAGCTCGCTCTGTGACCCCCAGCCGAGCTGCTCCGCCTCACACCTCGCCGCAGCCTCCTATGTCCACTCAGCCTCACACCTCGCAGCCTCCTCTGTCCACTCTGCCTCACACCTCGCAGCCTCCTCTGTCCACAAGCTTCATCAGTCGGCTGTGAGCCTGAGCTGGTGACTCACTGGCCGCCGTGCCAGGTGTCCACTCGTGGAGGTGTGACTATGGAATCGTTCTGTGTGTTACTTGTGACCGCACGCCGTCTGTCCAAGTGTCCTTTCCCTCTCTGGGTGGTGACAAAAGTCCTGTTGCAGTGGCAGTCTGGGTGGCAGAGGCAGGAGTAGAGGTCACAGCAGCTCCCTTGGGACCTCCTGTGTTCCAGGCACCTCCAAGCTCGGGGCACAGTGACTCTCAGAATTCCCCCAGTGACCTCCGAGGCGGGAACCAGTATTTCCTCCATGTCACAGGAACAGAGGAACAAAGAGTCGAGACTGTCCCCAAAGTCTCGCCATCCCGTATGGTGGCTCCAAAGCGCCCTCTCTCTGATTCCACGACGTGTCAGGCTCTTTCGGTCACCAAAGCTGTCTCATCTTTCATTCCTCAAACTCAAACCTCCTCCAATTAAAACGCCAGTCTCAACGAATGAGCCACAGCTGTGCCCACCGCAGATGAGAGACGCAGTCAAGGGCCAATCAGAGGACGGCAGAAGGGTGCCTCCCACCCCCCATCACGGGAGTCAAACCAGGCAGAAACCCAGGGTCAGATGGCAGGGGAGGGCAGGGGCCAGAGCCGGGCCAGGTGGCCTTCTGGGGGTCGGAAGAGTTTTGTGTGTTGAACTGGACGCTGGGTACAGGAGCCTGTCAGCTGGAAGGGAGTCCTCTGAGCTGAGCACTTCCTCTGCCTGAGAACCACCTAAATCATGATGGGGCACAGAGGGATTTTAAATCAAGTCGAAGTCAAAGTCGTCTTTTCAGGAAAGGTTTACTGAGTCAAAAGACGTGAGCAGAAAAGCACATGTAGATGCAATAACAAAAGTCGGACGCGTGTTTGCATACACACACGCGTGTATCATCCTGACATGCGGCAGTCATCCGTGGATCAAAGGCAGATACACCTATGTCCATGTGCACATAGATATCATGCTCTTCAATAAACATTTCCTAAAAAACAACTTTGATTTCCGATTTGACGTGAAATGCTCTCCGCCCACCACTGCCCCCAGGAAGAGCTGGACCCTGGCTCCAGGGGCTTGGGTCTGGGCTTGGGGGGGACTGGCCTGGCCACCATGCCCACCCCACCAGGAGCCCAGGCGTGCCCTTTCCTCTTGTCTTCCCCGGGGCAGCGGGAGCGGGGGAGGCTGAGAGGGCAGCAGGGAGGTGGCTGGCCCTAACTGCTGGATGACCTTTGAACCCAGGACCCCGATACCACCTTATGGCCCATGCCAGGTGCCTGACACCAAGCAGGTGTGCCGGGGGCTCTCGCTGGAGCCCAAGGTTCCTGCTGTTTGGAGGAGGAGACGTCGGGATGAACTGCTGTTAATGATTCCCGAGAGTCTGGGGCTCGGGGCTGGTGGAGGAGGACATTTCCCCCCAAGCCTTTTAGTTCAACAAAGGAAAAGGCCAAATCCTGTGTCCTGGACAGAGCCCACCCCAGGCCAGGACGTGAGCGCAGCAACGGGGCACCGAGAGGCCAGCTGAGGAGTGGGAATGGACCAGGGTGGGACACTGGCCAGCGGGTTGTCACCAGGCAAATGGGGCTCCACCTCATCGGGGACCTCTGGGAGGGCCGTCCTTCGAGCTGTCCCTCCCACGGAGCAGGGAACCGTGGCCGCCCACTGTGTCCCCTGGTGGTTGTTGAGGCGGCTCCTAAAGCCTGGGTTCCTGGCCAGGCCCCGAGGGGACAGGGTCGACCCAGGGGACTGAGAAGGGGCCTGGTCAGAGACTGAGGGCTGACAGGCACAGGGAGGTCATCGCAGGGTCAGTGCCCACCGGTCCCCAGACGCGTCCTGGGGAGAAGCTGGCTTGGGTTTGCCGAAGCTGCTCTCCCGAGACTCGCCCGCAGCAGAGGCATCCCGGGATGTCCAGGGGACGGAAGCTGGAGAGGTCAGGCCGCAGCGCTGAGCGGGACGAGTGACCAGCTGCGTCTGCAGACAGCGTCCACTCCCAGGTGTCTCAGAGACCGCGCGGGGGGAGGGCCTCTTTCCAGTGGTGTCAAAGATGGGGCTTGGGCCGCGTGGCCTGGCTGGTAAAGGAGACAGGTCCCCTGTGCAGGGTGACAACTCATGACGGGAAGAGAGGGAGCTGGGAAGGGCAGGCGACTGGAGGGCAAGGGGGTCAGGGCTGGAGAGAGGACACCTGGCGCTGGAGACGCAGAGACGGAGGGGCGCAGAGACCCCGTGGAAACCGGCTCACCAGCTCGCCATGAGACAAGGGACCAGAAAGTGACTCGTGCCTCTCACTCCCGTTTCCAAATTGTCTTCATTAATTGTGTTTTACTTTTGTGATTAGAAAAAAATATATGAGAACCCAAAATGCCCAGCCTCCCGATGGTGCAGAGCCACGGCCCGCGTGAGAGGAGGCCCAGCCAGGAGGCCCAGCCACACCGCTTCCTCTCGGGTTCTGGGTTTCTCAAAATGATTGAGGTTCACTGTTTTCTTCCCTCTCTCCCTCTTTCCTCCTTCTTCCTGTTTTGGAGAAGACCCAGTCAAGTGACCTTGGTGTCCACAGGGGCAGAGGAAGGGCAACCCTTGGCCAGAGCTGCCTGGAGCCGGAGTGGGCTGGCCTCCCCTTCCTGCGGCTCCCTCTTGGCAAGACCCGTCTTGTCGCAGGGTGACGGAGGAGGCCCGTGGGCAGGGAACTGGCTCATGAAGGAGGTGAAATTTCGGAGCAAGCCCCTTCTTGCCCAGGCCCGGAGCCAGCCCTGGGGATGGGCCATGATGGGTACCGTGTGGTCATGCCTGCGAGGGCTGGACGCACATGCGGACCGGCCAGGCCACACGAGAGCATGGAGCCACCCGAGATGGGGGTTCAGGCAGGCCGCAGTTCTGCTTTCACCCCTCCACATACAGATCTCCTTCCCAAAATGAGGAAGTCAGGAGCGAGCAGGGAGGTTCTGATTTAGGAGAGTGGTGACGGGTCCTGCAGGTGGTTTCCTAAAGATCTTGCATTCCAGAGCAGCCGCCCACGGCTTGGGGGCAGGAATGTGGCTGTGAGCCACCCCTACTGTGCCCCCAAGGTAGAGGCAGTAGAGGAGGCTGAGCCTCGAGGCCACAGAGATCACCAAGCCCAGAGGTGTGGACACGAAAGCATTTACGATCCCTTGGTCCCTGGACAAGTCCCCTTCCGGGTGGTTCCAGACCTGGGCGCCCCTCTCTTGGCCCCTGCATCTCAGCCTGGAGAGGACATTCCTGCTAGGTGTCTCTTTTATGGAAGGGGGAACTGTCCCCGGAGCTCGTGGGCAGATGGTGCCGAGGCCATGTCACTGTCCGGCCTCTGCCAGCCAAGAAAGGGGGAAGGGGAGACGGGCTGCCGGGCGAGCACAGCGCCTGCCCTGGGAGGGACTCAGCATTTGCCCAGGCTGCCCCTAACTTTCCAGCTTCCTCCCCCGTATCCAGCTGATCTCAGGCCCCGCGACTCTGACAAGACCCGACTTCCCCCAGGTTCTTTCTGCAGGATGTTACTCAGAATCTCTGGGGAGTGTTCCCACGCCCTGGGGACCATCCGCATGGTCTTGGCAGCCACCTCAGGCCATTTCTCCAGGGCTGCGGTGGCCCTGGTCTGCTCTGGGCGGCCAGCACCCTGGTGCTGCCCCGGCACTAACGCCACCCCCAGCTGGAAGAGGCACCCAGCCCTGTTCCTTAGCAGGCCCCAGAACCTGGCTGATCGAATACTGTCACGAGCCCCGCCCACGGTGACTTGCAGAAGAGGCCATTCTGCCAGGGGCCAGTGAGCGCCCAGCTCTGACCCCAGCGGCGTGCTTTCTGAGGCGGGAAGGTCTAGGGCTCCCGGTCCCAGGCTCCCATCTCCTTCTCTTCCACCCCTTCTACCCAGCCCTTGTCTGCACAGTTAAGTTGACGTCCCCGTCCCAGTCCAGGCCCTAGGAGGAGGAAAAGGTGAAAGACCCAGAGCCCCAGGCCCGCCCACCCGCCTTTAAGGCCGGTTCTCAGGTGGCCTGCGGCACGCCCACTCACGTCCTATGGGTCAGCAGGTATCACGGGGCACCTGTGGCTGCAAGGGAGGCTGGGAGGTGTGGTCTTCAGCTGGGCAGGCTGTGCCCATCTAGGGTTCTATTTCTATGAAGGAAGAGGGGATCTGAACCTGGGCACAGTCAGTGTCTGTCCCGAGAGCGGGTGAGCCGCGCGGGGAAGGGAAGTTCACTGAAGTCTCGGGGGAGCAGGTGGGACCACAGGTGGAACAGGAAAGCCCCGAATGAGAGGACGAGCTCCTTCCGGGTTCCCCAGGCCCCGCAGGGAGGCTGCCTGGCCCTGTCTCGGGGTGGGCCCCTCCTCCTCTGGGCCCCGACGAAGCCCAAGGCCCTCCTTGTCCACAGTGAGCCTGGCTTTCTGCCTGTCCCAGGACACGGGCGGTGGCCTTCAGAAAGTGTCCCCACGTGGACCTCCAGGGCCCGGTGAGGCCATGTCCAGGTCCCTGCTCTCAGGCACACCAATGGGAGCCCTGGGCCTGCGTCCCTCCAACACAGGGAAGGGCAAGTTCGGGCCAGCCCCTCTCGCTCTGCTGGACCGGATCTCAGAGACCATTTCCATCTTTAAATACGGAGGCGACTAAACCTACACTTGGAAATGACTTTCCCGGGGTCGTTGGGGAGGTCTAGAAGGGTGACGGGGATAAAGTGCTTGCTTAGCACACAGCTCACAGCTGGCACTATCACATTCACTGTCACCAAACAACGGGACACAGGAGACCGCGTCTGGAGAGTGGCACTGTTTCAGGGTGTCCCCCGAGAGCGGCGCCTTCTCCCAGGATGAAGGGGCAAGACCACTTCCATCTCCAAAGACAGAGGCTGCTACCAAGCCCCTGGGGGAACGCGGAGGTTGGACCCGTGTCCAGGAGCAGCTCCGGCTCGGGAGGCCCAGGACAAGGCCTTCTTCAGGAATTCAGGGTTTCAGCGGGGGACAGCAGCGTCACCCAAGGTGGAGCATGGGCGGCCCGTGTGATGGCGCAGGTCGTGCACACACCCACAGAGCTCCACCCAGCAGCAGGGCCCGGAAGGCCGGGGAAGGCTGAGGCGCAGAACAGCAGGGCGCGGCCCAGGACCAGGGCGACCCAGGGAGGGGAGCCCATCCTCCCTCAGAACCCACCCAGGCCTCACCACAAACCAGAGGCCAGGCCCCGCTGCACCGAAGCGCCACGCCCTGCCTCACGGAAGCAGGGGATGGGGAACTGGGGGACCAGAGGGCAGGGGACTTGCCCACAGATGACAGAATCCGCACCCAGAACCACGGGGCAGGCAAACGTCCTGCCCCTGATCCTGTGACGGAGGGTGGGAGAGACTCCTGGCCCCTGAGCCCTTCCCAGACGCCTCCTTTGGTGGAGACGGAGGCCAGGCTGGCTTCTGAAGGCCCCCAGAGTCCTCCCAGGCCTCCGACCCACCTTCTCAGAGCACAGGCGGTTCGTTCCCTGAGCCCCTCCTCCTGCCCCTGGGAAGCCACAAGACAGCCAGCGCGTCCTTTTTAATGGCTTGGAATGGTGTCTCCAGGGCTTTCTGGGGTGGAGAGATGGGAAGAGCCCAGTGAGACAGGAGGTGACTGAGGAGCTCCTGGGCTGCACCTTCCCCTGAGCTCTGGGGGCAGAACTTGTACATCAGAACCAGAAGCAGCATGTAGAGTCGGACTGGGTTCAAGTCCTGAGCGTACCGCCTCTTACCTGTGTGACCAGGAGCAAGTTACTTGACCTGTCTGTGATGCACCTCGAATGGTGATCAGAACAGCACAGCCTTCACAGAGTTGTTAAGTCACTGTCATGATCAGTGTCATCCTCCTTGTCGTTACTGCTATCTTCAGAGCTCCTGGGAGTTCTTGGGGAGACTTCACAGCATCCTGGCTGAGAACACAGATGCTGAAACCAGATGCCTCTATTTAAATCCAGCTGCCATTGACCTTGGCTGCAATTGACCTCTGTGAGCCTCAGTTTCTTCATCGGCCAAGTTTTCCCCTGGACAGAGAGATTGGCTTAGAGATGCCACCTACGTCTCAACTGGACCAATGAGAGTCAAGGCCAGATATGTGCTTAGACCACGGGTGGAAGAAGTTCTTTCCACTGGGGTTGCTGAGCTAGCAGGCCCTGAGCCTGGAGCTGTTGGGGCTATCCTGGTTATCTAGGGAGGAGCCTGCCTGGGAGTGAAGCCAGCAAAAGGGAAGCAGATCAGCAAGCCAGAGAGAGACAAGTCACGATGACATGGCGCCTGGATCCAACTGTGCCTGAAGCAATCCACTTTTGGATTTCCCATTTTCATGAGCTAGTGAATTCCCCATTTTGCAAAAACCATAAGTTGGGTTTTTTCTCACAGAAAAGCATCTAGGTTGATGTCAAGAGGTTAAGCAACTTGCCCAGGCCTGAAAGTTCGAGAGGTCAGTGTTAGCGAGGGTCACACAGGATCCAGCTCGGCCAGCCGTGCCCCACCTCTCCACCAGGCCAGCATCCTGTAGTCGTGTTCACTGACTTCCTGTGTCCGCCCTCCCTGGGCAGCCAGTTTTTTCATCTTTGAAATGCGGTCATGCCAGGCCTGCGGCGCTGCTGGGAATAGAATCCTCAGCTAACTGAGCTGCCTCCCTTGGAGGCTGGAGCCCGAGCCTCTGCTGCCCGTATCTCGGGCTCTGGGCCTTGGCTTCATTCACAGTCACTCCACTGCAAGGGGGTCTTGGGCTGTCCCCATAGGCCACCCAGGCCAGCTGCCCACAGCCTGTGGGGAGAGCGTGTGAGTCTCAAGGGGAGGGCCCCCTCCCTTCCTGGCTGTGTGCCCCAAGCGTGGGCCAAGGGAGCGGGAGGACGCCGAGGACCCTGGAGCCCAGAGCCGCCAGGGGCAGAGAGCCCTGGCCTCTGTCCCCGAGGACTGGGGCCTTTGGAGTGACCTGCAGGGAGACAGTCCCGCTCAGGTGAGCTTCGCCTCTCCGCTCCGTGCACTTCCTGGGCAGCAGCAGAGACAGAGGACACCCACACCACGGTGACACAGGGGGACGCCAGGCAGAGAACGTCGTCAGGCGCACTGCTAGGAAGGACCGCGGCCAGGGGACGGTCAGTAGGGCCTCTCAGCACAAATGACCTTTCGCGAGAGTCCCACCGGGTCCCTCGGGGGCTGGGCTCGGAGCCCCGCTGGTCTCCCTGGAGGACAGGACCCTCTCTGCCCGGTGGTGCTCGCTGAAGTGCTGTCAGGGGTCAGCCACCCGCTGGAGGCTCGGTGACGGCCGTCCTCCTCCATGACAGCTCCGGGACCTGCAGGAAGGCTGCCCGGCCACTGCTCTGCAGCCCTGAGCTAAATCTGGAGGAAAGGCCGAGAAACCACGCAGGACCGTCCCCAGGCACACCTGCCGGGAAGAGGTTCCGCCCGCACGAGGACACGGTGACCTGACCGTCGTCACTTAGATTCCGGTCACCGTCATCACATGGCTGGGGGCCCTGGGGCTTAGGCAGTTCAGGTCAGGTCCCCTGGGAACCAGGGAGCTTTAGACGGAAAGCCCAGCCTCCAAGTCACAGAAGACTCGGGCCCTGTCCCTCCTCCCAACCAAATGTCAGCTTCTTGGACAGGACAGAAGTGAGGCGGAGCTGGGGGAACCAGGCAGCTAGGAAAGAAGTTGCCCACGAGCCAGGTGGGGAGAAGGGGATGCCTGGGGGGACAACCACACCTGTCCAGGGAGTGACACTTGACCTGAGACCTGCAGGGTGAAAAGGTCTGTGAGAGTGACCCCTGCAGAAGGACCAGCGGGTGCAAAGGTCCTGGGGTGGAACTGAAGAAGGACGTGAGACAGAGCAAAGCACGCAGGGGAGGGGGACAGGAGAGGCAGGCAAGTGCCAGGTCAGGTGGGCTGCAAGCCTGGGCTAGGAAGGACATTTTATTTTAAGTAGGATGAGTCTTTGTTGGGGGATTTTGCATGCGGTGGGGTGAGGGGTGGGGGCTTCATGATCCAATATTTAGAGCTCTGTCTGGCTGCTGCTATGTGAAAAGTAGAACCCAGGGCAAATGAGCTGGCACCTGAAATTAGGGATTTCATTCAGGATTAATAGTTGTAATAAGGTTTCACCTTCTGCCATTACAGTGAGTGGGGCCCGGGGCCCCCCAAAAGTCATTTCCAAGTCCTCACACCCAGTTCCTGTGAATGTGATCATATTCCGTATTTGTGAAAAGGCTCTTTGCACATATTATTAATTTAAAGATCTGAGATGAGCTTGTCTGGATTACCTGGAATTGCCAAATCACTCTGGATTGGGGTGGGCTAAACCCACGACAGGCGTGCTTATAGGATTGAGGCCAGCCGGACGCAGTGGCACAAGCCTGTAATCCCAGCTACTGAGGAGGCTGAGGCCTGAGGATTTCAAGTTCGAGGCCAGCCTCAGCAATTTAGGCCCTATCTCAAAATTTAAAAAGATGTGCCACTGGAGATGTGGCTCCTGGCAGAGATCTCGCCTAGCACCTGAGGCCCTGGATTCCATCCCTAACACCTCAAAGAAAAAAGAACAAGACGGAGGGAGATTTGACAGGCGGAGAAGCAGAGAAGAAAGCCACGTGAAGACCAGGCAGAGGTGGCAGTTACGTCACGAGAGCCACAGAATGACGGGGTACCAGAGCTGGAGGGGTCAGGCAGGGTCCTCCCTGGAGACTTGGGAGGGAGCATGATCCTGTCGACACCTTGGCTTCAGACTTGGGGGCCTCAAGAGCTGTGGGGGAACAATTTTTTTCTAATTTTCAGCCACCAAATTTAGGGTAACTTGTTACAGCAGCCCTAGGACAGTACACAGCCACTGGAGGGCCCAGCCGTGGGCCCGTTTGGCCTGCCTGCACCCACTCTCCCCACAGAATCCCGCCTGGACCTTTGGCCCTATCGAAGGCCAGGCGGTCACGGGTGCCACCCCTGCGGTCTCAGGGCCACTTGGGCTCATGATGGGCGTTGACTCCTAACCTGCACACAAGGGTGGGGACCAGACAGTTCCGCCCTCCTTCCCCCAGGGAGCTCTCGGCCCTAGGGATCCAGGCAGGTTCTTTTTTGTTTTTAAAGAGAGAGAGAGAGAGAGAGAGAGAGAGAGAGAGAGAGAGACAGAGAATATTTTAATATTTATTTATTAATTTTAGTTTTCGGTGGATACAACATCTTTATTTTTATGTGGTGCCGAGGATTGAGCCCAGCGCCCCATGCATGCCAGGCGAGTGCTCTACCACTTGAGCCACATCCACAGCCCCAGGTTGATCTTTTAATTGAATGTGTGTGTGTGTGTGTGTGTGTGTGTGTGTTGCTGGTGATTGAACCCAGGGCCTTGTGCATTCGAGGCAAGCACTCTGCCAACTGAGTTCATCAAGTTCACCAAGTTCATCTTTAAATACTTAAATAAGGGCAGAAAAAAGGCACATGGACTGGAGAATTGCTTAAATGGGCTAAGAGTTGAATAAGGCAGTCTCTGTGTGTGGCTCCTAAACTTCCACCAGTTCAAGCAACTTTTGTCACCCCCCCCCCCATGGAACACTCAGTTAGTAAAAGATATTGACTGTCATGAGGCTGATCCCTGCCCACCCTCCCTTAGCACCCCTTCCTCATCTCCCCAGTTAAAGGGGTGACCACAGACCTTTCTTATGTCTGAACTAAAATACACACACACACACACACACACACACACACAGAGCCTATCAGCTGCATTTATTTGGTGAGAATTCATGCAGGGCTCATTTGCTATTATCTGAAGGTATATAACGATCAGACTTTTATTGAGCTGCTCACTATTCTAAGAGTGCACGCTCTCATTCATTCTGCACAGCACCTCTATAAGGTGGGCACTTTTATTGCCTTCTTTTTACAAAGTGGAGAACAGAGGTACAGAGATTTCCAGTAGTTTGCCCAAGGAATTTGGACACCAGGAGCCTGGCTCCAAAGCCAGCTTCCTGGGAAGACCAGCTTAGAAACCAAGTTGCAGTGCCACTCTGGACAAGTGGTTCTGCGGCTCTGGGCCTCAGTTTCCTCAACTCTAAGATGGGACTAATATGCCTCTATTGGACGTGGTGGTGCCAGGTACAGTGCCTGCCACAAGCACCCAAGGAGCGAGCTAGAGTTCAACCGCCAATACCAGGTAGCTGCCCTGGGCAGGCTTGTGCAGGGAACAGGGAACAGACGACTGAGTCCCACGGAGTCCACCATCGCCAGGTAACCGGAAGCCCAGGGAGGATGCTTTAAACCAGAGCCGCAGGAGGGCGGCCTCACCAGCCCTGCTCACACGGGGCTGCGGACGAGGAACCCGGTGCGGGGCCTCCCGGGTCAGGCTGCCTGCACCCTGTGGCGTGGGCACACTCCCCAGCTCCACTGAGTTCAGTCTGATTCTTGGGGAAATACTGAAAACCATGCATGACCCCATCCATCCGCTCCTGCAGCGCCAAAGGGAACCGAGTGGGGTCTCCAGCGGCCCGAATCATCAGGAAGTGTGTTACGTTCCACGAAAAAGGGGTGACAAACAACCGAGCAGCTGCCCGCACTCCCACCCCACCGGCAGCACTGAGGCCAGGGCGCCGGCGCTGCAGGAGGGACGCGCGACTATCTCAAGGTCACTCACTAGTGACTCAACCCGCCGGGTCGCGCCTTGAACTCAAGATCCGCCCGCGCCTCGCGAGTCCAGGAGCCGAGGGCGGGGCCCGGGGTCGCCTAGGCAACCGGCGCGCGCCACGCCCGTGCCGAGCCCGGCGGGGAGGCGGGAGCGCGCGCGGCCGGATGTCTCGCGGGGTTGCGGCCGCTTCCCCGGCCCCGCCCCCGGCCCCGCCCCGCGGAAGTGCTCGCCGACATTCCCGAGCGCTGGTTGGTCCCGCGGCCCCGGGGGCGGAGCTCGCGGCCGGCCGTGCGTACTTCCGGCTGCCGGGTTGACATGAAGTAGCAGCGGCTGCTAGGGCGGCGGTAGCGGCGGGAGTGGGGTTGGTAGCGGGCCTCGGGGCTCAGAGCGCGGGGCGGCCTAGAGCGGCGGACGGCGCGGCGGGCCGAGTGGGAGGCGCAGCGGCCGCCCTGGCTGTCATGGAGATGGAGAAGGAGTTCGAGCAGATCGACAAGGCCGGGAGCTGGGCGGCCATTTACCAGGTGCGGGAGCGCCCGGAGCGCGGCAGGCCCAGGCTTAGGCCGCGCGGACCTTCCCCTCGGACCCCGGGTGCCCCGGTCACGCGTCCGCGCGGCCCTTCGGCTCGGGGATTCGACCGGACGGCGGCCGGGCCACCCCCTCTCTTTGTCCGCCGCGTGGGCCTGCGACTCGCCCGCGCCCCCAGCCCCTCCTGACCTCCCACCCCGCGGACCCTCGGCCGGTGACCTGGGGCCGCCGCCGGTGCCCCTGACGCGATCCCGCCCCGGCCCCGCCCTCCGCCTGCCCACCCTTTGTCTCCCGGGTGGCTGGACGCCCCCGCGACTTCCTCTTCTGCGCTGGACCACCTCGGACGCCCTTCCTTTGTCTCCTGGGGGAGAGGCTTGCTCCCCTCCCTCCTTCATATTTCCTTTCCCTGGGTCTCGGTGAGCGTCCAGTCCCCGCGAGGACGGTCCCCTGCCCCCTTCCTGTTCATTCATTTGTGGGGTGTGCACTGGCCAGTCTGCCCTGCAGGCTCCAGGTTGGACAGGACAGGCGAGACCCTCTCTAGTGCAGCTTGGAGTCCAGCAGGGCAGTGGAACACAGAGCAAATGATTTCTGGTGGTGACAAGTGTTGCAAAGAGAGCAGCTTCCCGTCGCGGTGGAGGGTGACCGCCCGGGAGGGTCCCCTGCCTTGGAGGAGGGAGTCAGGGAAGGTCTGTGGCTCAGGTGGAGGAGCAGCAACTGGGAGCATCAGGGCAAGGAACCAGCCACCTGCAGTGCCCACCCCACGGGAGCCAGGCAGGGAGCAGGGAAGGTAAACGTTTCAACCCTGTTAAAGTGGCATCTTTCCTCTGGTCAGGGATGAGATGCTCTTGTCTCCTGAGACCTTATCTGCCTGTGGGTTAGGAGGGGTTCATGAATGAAGTTAGGACGGTTTCCCACATACCTGTACCACCACAGATTGAAAACATGAAGAAGTTCTTCTTTCACAAGCAGCTAAATCCTCTAAAGAAAATATGTACTCCCGATTAAATGTCACTGCGGGGGTTGTGAGGATTAACCAAAACCACACTTGCTCAGTATCTTAAATAAGCCATGTACAAAATAGATTGTTGCTTGTGTAAAGGGAGAAGGCAGGGTGTTCTGTTTTCAGCTTCTAGGCTCAAAAGGCAACTTGTGAGATCCATCAACTAGTATTAAAGTCTATTTTGAGCTTCACTTAAAAAAAAAAAGGAAAGCTTTAGGCAATTCTTTGGTATGCTTGGCTAACAAAAACCTTTTTGGGGGGTAGCCTTGGTTTTTAAATTTATTTGACAGGTTTCTTTTTACTTGGACTGTAATGGATATTAGCTTCTGGTGGACTAACATGTATAACCACTATAATCTGCCTAAGTATGATTGATCAATATATAAAATTTGTATTCCATATCTAGTCTCTGAATTAGTTGAATGAATTCCAGCAGTGACTTTGAGAGTATGTGGACACTTTGTCTGTATTGGATTCAATTCAGTACAGTCCAGAGTGTGTTTCCCCGAAAATTGGTGAGAAGTGTTGGAACTGATACTGATCTCCTCCATCACAGTGAGAGGAAATCTTTTTTGTAGTGAAACTGATTGAATTGGCAACAAGTCCATATTATAAATAGGTTATGATTGAATTTGATTTCGTATAGTTTTAGGCCTGACCTGACCCCAAGTGCATTGTTAAAGAACCCCAGTGGCATTGAATGGGGTCTTCAGGTAATTTCCCTCTTTGTTCTTAAATTTCACCACATTTAATCCCATTAATTAGTCAAGATGTTAATATTTCTCCAGCTTCTTACCGGATTGCCACATTCCTGGAGGTGGTTCCTTTGATCTTAAAGAATTGTCACTGTGAGATTTTCTCACCTCTGCTGTGGAAATGTTTTTCTTTTCTAACATTGAAATCAGAGTCTGGTGCCGGGTGGTGGCACAAGTGCAAGCCTGTAATCCCAGAGACTCTAATCCCAGTGACTCAAGGCGTGCTGAGACAGGACGATCTCAAGTTCAAGGCTAGTTTCAGCAATTTATTGAGACCTTGTCTTGAAATAAAAAATAGAAAGGGCTGGTGCTCTGTGGTAGAGCACCCCTGGGTTCAATTTCCAGTGCAAAACAACAACAACAATAACAACAAAAATGAAATTAGGAGCTTTCTTTTTAAATTTTAAAGTGACTCTTTATTTCTATTACTGTGTCATTTCTAAAAATGTAGAATTCAAGTAACCTTGGGTTAATCTAAAGTGGCTGATTTTCCAAGGTCATGTCAATATACCAAAACCATGAAATTGTTTTTTTAATATTTTTTAGTTGTAGATGAACACAATACCTTTATTAATTAATTAATTTATTTTTTATGTGGTGCTGGGAATCAAACTCAGTACCTCACACATGCTAGGCAAGTGCTCTACCACTGAATCACAACTCCAGTTTCACAAAACCATTAAATTTTAAGAATTCGAAGAAATGTGTTTATGATTGGTAGAACATGGAAGTTTAAAGACCTAGTATTTCATCGAATATTATAATGAGGAGAGCCTTATACAAAGTCATACTTTGAGCTTGTCTAGTCTATTATCAGAAAAATAATATATAATTTTTGCTTAAAACTTTGTAAATAAGGCAGCATGGTAATTTCTTGTTATTCTGTCTTCTAATTAAAACAAAAAGATGCACAAACCTGAACAAAGGGTGAAGTGCGCTTCGACTGTGGGTGAGTTGGCAGTGTGGGGGACAGGCTCCTCACTTTGATAAAGCAGCAGGACCGTCCTTAATCTTCAGTGCTAATAGACGGCATAGGTACCAGGAAGCACTTAGCTGTAGAGAAAGTCCGCAATGCTGGCGTATGTTACTGACTTTTAAAATTGTTTTTTAGTATTTAAATGATTTGAAGGAATCTGGATTGCAAAGTGGCAGTCAGCCTCATGTTTGAGTTGGTCCTGTGTCCAACAGGCAGCACAGATGAGGACAAGGGGCTGGTGGCGAGCGGCTGTGATGAGGGAAAGGTCCTCTGTGGTGGAGAGGCGCGGGTCAGGTGTTCTGCTGTCCTCATTTGAGTCTCTCTATCACACTTCACTATTTTCAGTATGAACGATCTGATTGTTTGGGATGAAGGAGATTGCCACAGTAGCTTGTGACTTGAAGGAAAGATTTATTCGTGTTAGAGTCAGGCTTTGTAAATAGGCCTACTTCTGGTTGGCATTTGGTTTTATAGCTGTGTTCATTATGAAATACAGTCCAGTGCCCGCCTAGGTTCAAACCCGGTGTAACAGGAATGCCCTCAGAGTCCATCCTGGCTTACAGCTTTTGTTATGGTCCAAGAGGATGAATATCAAACTTCCCAATAATGTCTACCAAACACCATTTTTTTTTTTCAGAGGAAGAAAGGATCTGTATTGTGCATAGGAGAAAGATTTATACACAATGACTCCCTTAAAGAAAAAAGGCAAACGGAAATGACATGGAGAGGTTGGAAGTTCTAGTCATTTGAGTGACCCATTAGATGGAAGCGTTCTGGTTTAGCCCTGGTTTGAGTGAACTAAATTTAGGTGTCTGAACGCCACTTTGGAAAGGGTGTAAAGGCCTTTGTAGTTGTCTGCACTGGTACTGAATTAACTGGCAGCTCAAGTAGGAAAAGTGGGAGGGAAGAACTTTTTGTTATCGTCATTGGCACTACCAGCTTATTTGTAGGTGTACTGGGGACTTCTGGAGGTCACCAAGCCGTGTCAGATGGTTCTAAAAAGCCAGCTGGAGGTAATGGTAAAATGGATAAAAGCAAATGGGTTTTGGCAGCCAGTTAGCTACCTGCTGTCAGGATCCATTTCAGTATGATTAGCTCCCCAAACCTCGAGGACATGCCTGGCATTGAATAGTGTAATTAACTGAGTGTATGCTGCGTTTCATGATAGAAATGAATAAGAAATTTCCCATGGAGATTCCTAGATGATGGACCACTGAAATAGCTGTCTTTCTTTGTCTTTCTTTTCTCTTTTTTTCTTTCTTTTCCCTTAATTGTTTCCTGATATTTATTTATTTATTTATATTAGTTACACATGACATTTCATACATTTGAATCAAATGGGGTATAATTTCTCATTTTTCGGGGTGTACAGGTTGCAGAATCACATTGGTCATACAGTCATGTATATACATACAGCAATAATAATGTCTATTTTATTCTGCTGCCCACTTCCCCTCCCCTCCCCTTCCTGATTTTTTTGGTTGCAGAATCCTTTGGCAATTTTTGTTCTGTGCTGCGCTTTTAATCACTGATACTTTTTCTTGTGCCTCCCTGAGTTCTCGTGTATTTTGCTCAATTTGGCCTTCTTCCCTGCAGTGTTTATGTTAATTTGTTCCCAGTAACAGCTAATACCGGCAGATAGGCTGGGCATGTTCCTTGATGCTGCCATGCTCAGGGAACTTGGGATTCTGCTTGGGTCATTGTTCTCAGATGGTGAAACTTGGCACCCCTGTGCACATTTTGAGTGCCTAGGAGTGTTGCGGACTTTAACACTAGCCTGTGATTCCCTCTCCACCTTTCATTGGTTGGTCACCACATCCACCCCAGGGGTATAGGCTCTCAAATTTTGCATGAGACCGCAGTTGTTTGTAGCGTCACACTGCAGAAATGAGCGAAATTGGTGACCCGTTAATCTGGTCCCTCAACACTCTCCGCCTCCCCCTTCTCACCGCGCATGTTCTTCTCATTATCATTAGAGTCTCCTTTTAAACACAGAGCTGAGCCTGAGCTGGCCACTCCTCTGTGTAACTGTGAATGCTTTCCTAATGCCTGCTGAGGTCCACACTCCTGAGCAGGGCAGCGGATCGCAGTCCTCCCCTGACTACATCTCCCCCTTGCAAGGGCTTCTGTTGAGTCCCACCGGCAGGTGCATCCTTCTCCAGACCCAGCCTCATCTTTCACTCCTCTGTGCCCCACCCCCAGCGCTGGTCGAGGATGCTGTCCCACAGGCACCTCAGCTCGTGTCCTCGCACAGGAATCGTGTTCTGCCCTCTGCGCGTTGCACACAGTCCAGGCTGGTCTGCTCTGAGGTTCTCTTCTCGTTGTGGCTGATTCTCTACATCCCGGGTCTGTCTTTTCTGGAGGCCAGGCTCTCTGAGGTCACCTAGTCAGTCTCATTGATCTTAGAGTCCTCTGCACCTGGCATGAAGAAGTGCCCATCAGATGTTGGGACTGAGTTGGTTGCCAGCTGTGCTAGCCTGGCCGTGTGTAGGGATGTAGAAGACACGGTTCCCACATGGGGGGGAGTGAGAGAAACCATAGTAGCGGCCACTTTGGGAGAAAACTACCAAATTTGAGTCGTGGCCTACGTGCTGCTGGCTCTGTGGCTTTGGAAGGACAGCTGGAATGCCTACCCAGAAGGGATGGACGCTCTCAGTTTGCTCTCCCCTGGCTTTGCAGTTAACAACACATTTAACGTTCTTGGTGTGAGACCACCTCACGGGCAGTGGGAGGTGATAATGACCTTGTCGGAGGAGTGTCCATTTACTCTGATCTCATCACTTAGCTTGTTCTCAAGCCTTCCAGAGGGGCTTCGGGGAACTTGGTTCATTTTATGATCGTCCATCTCTCCATACTGGGGATCAGCCCAGGACCTCGTCCAGCTAGGCAAGCACTCTACCTACTCAGCTCCAATCCCTGGCCCTTTAAAAATTTTAAAATTTTGAGGCAGGGTCTTGCTTAATTGCCCATCCTGGCCTCTAACTTGCAGTTCTCCTCCCTCAGCCTCCAGATCAGCGGGGATTATAGGTGTGTGTCACTGGCCCAGGCATAAAATATTTGCTGATTATGGGTTATAAAATATGGTTCTCCACAAAGTAGCAACCCTTACAGAGACATTTTTTTTTTCAGACTGTAACCAGTAAAGGCAAGCATTTTTTTGGCCTTTGATCAGATCGCCCTTAGTGCCAAGAGGAGACGGTAATCTGCGGCTCTTTCTGGTGTCTTGGGCGTCTGGCTGTGGTTGTAGTCCTAGCTGTAACACTACCAGTGCTGAGTGGGTTCCTTGTCTCTTGTGTAAAATTAAATCCTGAACTAACTGATCGTTAAGTTCGAGTCAAGTAATAAAAGTCATTAACGTACTCACAAAGAGAATTTAATGTTCCTGAAGTAGTCCTTGTAAAGGCTGCAGTGGTGCCTCAGTTTCGTAAGATGAGGTAGGCACACTTAGGCTAAAAAGCTTACAGGTTTGTCAGTGTGGCCAACAACTCAAAAGAATTGGGGCATTAAACATTTTTAAAAGTAGGGTTCATTCAACCTGGTGATGTGGGAAAATGAGTCGTCCCGACATGTAGTTTCGCTGCAGTTTTCCTATAACTGGCAATTGGGTGGTTTTCCTGTAAAAGATAGAGGAACTGATTCTTGAGAATTTACGAAAGATTCAACCCCAGCCAGATACACAAAGAGCAGTTGCCCTTTATGTTGTAATTTTAGAAAGAAACCTACAGCTGGTCTGAGCCTCATTTGAATAAAAGGATAGTTTCCACATCTGTGTGTCTGAGAAGAAAGTACCCAAATCCCCAGCGCTGGAGACAGGCCTCACCCGGTGGAGGGCGTGCTCCTAGCTCAGCTGCCCCTTCCTCTTCTTCAGGGCAGCTTGACCTGATCACCAGTGTCTTGTTGGCAGTTTGTCATTTGGAATGTCTGAGACTGGAAACAAGACCACTTCACAGGGGAGATGCTCCCCACAGCAGCTCAAGAAAAATCTTGTCCCCCAAAATGTCGACCTTGAGGCTTTGGCAGCAGTACACTGCTGATAAAATGATAGTAACTGTGATGGAGGACTTTCAGTTCTTCTTCTTTTTTTAAATGACATTTTCAGTTCTGAGCGCTTCCGATTTTGCCAGGGCAGTTTTACACGAAGCCCCCGGTGTAGGGGAGAAGCGCTTCAGCAGCCGCCTGCGGTGGGGGTCAGAGTCAACAGTAGGTTTGTCAGCAGAGTGACAAGGGCTAAATTTTCTCTAGAAAATAGCATGTTCTCGCCTGCTCTTCATCAGTCTGTGCTGGGACACTCTGAGTCCTTATTGAGGGTGACTTGTTGGAGTCAGCTTTTGGGTGCACGTGGTTTTGTGTTCCTCGGGCTTTCTCTTTTACTTCTGAGACCTGTTTTTCTTTTAAGACAAGAAGGAAAAGCCTGGGCCGGGTCTGTGGCTTTTGTGGGTGAGTGGCACCGCTTGCAAAGACAAGATGAGCATAACAAAACTAGGTTTCCAGAGCTCTATTTTAAAATTTATTAGCTAGTGATTAGAGGAGGAACACTCCTTTCCTCCTCTTGTTATGAAACGTTTTTCCCTTGACACTTTTTCTTAATGGACCTTCTTGGCACATTTCTTCCTCTGGGATAGTGTCATTTAACAATTGCCACACCAGGTTCCCACCAGCAGCCTGTCCTCTTTTATCGGGACGAGGATGGGGCGCTCAGGATCATACACTTGTGGACTTGCTTACGGGAAAGGGGACATTGCGGAGTCACTCCACGATGTTGGAGTTCTCTTAAGAACAGGGGTTACTTAAAAATGTCAAAGGGAGAAGCCACTTCTGTAGAGCTTCGCTCAGTGGAGCAGATCCGCACACTCACTGCCTCCAGCTTTCAGTTCCCTTGATGACACCTGTCCCTGCTGTGTCTACCCTCTTGATCCTGTCACTTCACTATTCCAACGGTCAGCTCGGGCTTGTTTGCTTCTGGAAGGACACCAGCAGGAGGCCTGCCCTGGCGGATGGGGAGGCCCAGGTACCGGTGGTCTCTGGCAGGGAGGGGTCTGCTGTCCTGTCATCGTTGTTTGGCCTTGGCTCTCCCTCAAGTCGCCTTAGCATTACTGTCACTGCTCTCCGCCACCTGGACGCCGCCTCCTGCTGCCGCCCTTCTAGGGGGAGTGGAGCAGAATGGTGCTGGGTCCTTCCAGAGGTGGCATTCGGTCACAAGGGTGTTCAGCATTTCCAAACCTCCCTCGCATCCTTCTGGCACTTTCTCTTGAATACATCCAGAGATGGGAGTGCCAGGAGCAGTATTTTATGTGGTCTGTTCACAGCACAAATACTGACCTCCAGGTCCGCTGCGCTCCCCTCTTCCCGCGGGCTAACGGGAATGCTTTGGCCTGCGCAGAGTGGCGCTGCGGGGTGGGCGCTGGCAGCCGGCAGGCTCCCTGCTCACCTTAACCACTGGCTTTCCTCCTTTCCTGATCTTGAATTTTCCCCAAAGAACTTAGCATGAAGCTCACCCCAGCAGAGGGAGTCGCTGTGAGGAAGGTGAAGTTTAGCAAACCTCGTACCTTTTTTTCACGTGCATATTTGTCAACTAAGCCTCCTTTTGCAACTTGTTCCCCTGCTGATGGTGACAAATTTTGTGTTTCCCAACAGACTTTTTTGGAAGATGTCACTTTTGAAAGTAGGAAACAAATGGCTTTGGGAGAGGCGAGCTGGGGTCTGCGCAGGAGGCTGGTATTTCCTCAGCTGTGGTGTAAGCACAGCTGGAGCTGGGCGCGGCCAGCCGACAGCTCCTGACAGCTCCTGTCTTGAGTCTGGGGAGGTGGCTGACCGCCCAGCCACTTAAGGATTGCCTGGAACATGCCGTTTTATTTACAGGGCAAAACTGGGCTCTGATGGTTTCCCCTGCACTTGCCTTTAAATTAGTAAAACGTCGCCTTTGGTAATGTTGAGTGCCACGTCTTCTTTAGAGGGAAGAAGGAGACAACTGCAGCTCCAGGGTTCAGTGGCGTCCCACCTTTAGTTTTATAAACGCCTTTAGTGTTGAATTTTGTAGGTTGATCCTGAGGAAGTGATAAGCAGGGCAGGTTATTTGTGGTTTGAGCTAATTTTAGTCTCTTGTTCACAGCTCGTTTTATATCCTTTGCTATCAAAACATGCTTTCTAGAAAGACAAATTTTGAATGTAGGACACAATCTATATTCTAGTTGGCTACATTTCAAAAAATTTTTCTCAGCGCTTTGCAAGTTAGACAGTTTGAGGTACAGCAGTGTTATTTTAAAGTCATTGATTCCTTTGCTTAGTGACGCCTCTTGCTTTTCCAGCAAGTAGACAAACTTCTTTCACAGAGGTTTGGAACGGCTGCTTCAAGCCAGTGGTTCAGAAGGCAAGGTGGACGGCAGATGGCTTTAAAAGGTTCTGACCATCCCTGCTCAAGTAAGGCTTTGCTGCTGGTGAATAGGAGCCATCCCCACCCTGTCCCCTTGATAGAGGCTGATAGAGCCTTTTGTTTTCAAGGGCAGGACCCCATCTGTGCTTATACTGGTTAGTCTGACCCAGAGCAGTTGTAGGTCACAGCCCCTGGGTTGCTCTTCCCCGCCCACCCTGCACACTGCACCCTGAGGACGTGCAGTCTTGCAAAAAGAGGATTCGGAGCCTGGGTCAGGCTCTGCATCTGCCTCTGGTGTTGTGTGACCTTGAGTTAGATGCACCCACATCTGTAAATGTGGTGGACAGACTGGACAGCCTGAGGGCAGGGGCATGTCATGACTCCATGGTCAAGTGCAGAGCCCATGAGGAGGGTGACCTTTCTGGAAAAAATGGGGCTTCATGGCCCACTCATGCTGGATTTGGTGGACTTGTGTGGCACTCCCTTGATCCCTCATTTAAAAGTAGGCAAAGCTTTAAAATTTCGCGTTGACTCAAAGCTTTAAGAACCCACTATGTCCTTGGAAATGAGGGCATAGACCAGACTGTTAGAGTGCTGAGAGCCTGGACACATGCACTTCCCCTGAAGCCCTTCTTATTTAGGGAGATTGTTGGGCTTGGTATTTGGACCAAAATCTTCTGCTGCAGGGCCTGCTGGCATTCTGCCCTGGTCCAGGATGGAGCCACAGAGCTGCCTCAGCTCCCTCCTGCTGTTTTGAGGAAGTTAGAAGCCACTGCCATATTTTTCCACATCGGGCAACTGAGTGTGACTGTATTTTTGTCCCATGTTCAGCTATTTCCACGAACTATTTTTGATGACGGACTTACAAGTTAAATGCAGTGGCCCTGTAGGAATTGATAAAAAGAATAATTTGCCCAAGGGTACCTGTTGAGAAATCTAAGCGGTCGTGTTTTATTTCATGATTACTTTGTTTTAGGGTTAAGAACGGTGTGGTTTGTCCTGTGACTGGGCCGTGACTAGATGGTTTCTCTCCCTGCAACTCTGCCTGGGGATTCAGTGAATGGTGCCACAATTAAAAGAAGACAGTGTCAGGTGACAGGAATGCGCAGGGTTGAGGGCTTCCGGGTCCCTGCTGGGACAGCAGTGTCACTGTGTTGTGTGCTCCATCCCTGATCCTTCTGAACCTCTGTCGTCCACAGGGTGTGTTGTGTGTGACAGATTAGAGTGAGCAGTAGGTCAGGGTGATTCTTTGCCAAATAGTCAAGGCCTTTGGCCTCAGTTTTGTTCCTTGCCCTTCAAAGCTGCATCCCAGAAGGATGGAACCCAGGTGGCCGTCAGCACTCCTGGGTCTTGTGGCAGGTGGCGTAGGCACGGCCTGTTTTTTCAGGTATGTAGAATTAAAATCAGCTGGACACCGATGGCTCCACGACGCTTTCTCTCCAGCCTCAATTCCCTCCTCCCTCCTGGGGGGGCCGATCCCTCGGCTCTGAGCACACCCCCTGCAGCCAGGTGGAGCGGCTCCGTAGTGGGCAGCGGGGAGCAGTGGAGCCCTGTCCGGGCAGCAGAGGGCCCGCAGGGAGACCCCAGCTCAGAGCCAGGTGCAGCCAGGCCTGGTGCCCTTCGGATCCTCCACGGGGGAGCTGAGTGTCACTGGGAGCAGGCCAGGAGGCGGAGGCGGGCTGTAGAGGCGCTTGGTGGACCCCAGGGGCAGGGAAGGAGGAGTGAGCCTGTGGTCTCTGCACCTCACCCTTGTCCTCCTCTGTTCCTGTAATGGACTTGACTTGACCGCCTGGGATCACATTTCAGCTTCTTCCTCTGTGGTGCGAACTTCCCCCAAGTGCACTACCTTGGGACCTGGATCTTGTGCCTTATGCCATCGGGTAGTGGAGGACCATCCTCGGTGGCTTCTCCCTGCGGAGAAGGGAGAAGTGTGTGTGTCCCACTGTCAGCTTACAGCGCAGAGCCCCAAACCACAGGTGCTGGTGGAAATAAAGTAAAACTTTTAGCCAAGTATGTGCACAGAGAAACTTCAGTCTGCAGAAAAAGTGGAATTATACTTTGGTATGTAAAATAGGAATGTTGAAAAAGAATCTTCAAATGCTAGCCTGTCTCAAGAATACATTGGAAATACGCAGGTAGCCCCTGGCCTCTAGCTGACGCTGAGAGTCGGGGCCTCCTGCATTTGCTGCGAGTTTTAAGAGCATATTTTGTGAGGTTGGCTGGCCTGTCCCGTTTTGTGGTCTGGGTATAACAGTTCTCACTGTGCAAATGGCTTTGTATGAATGAGTGTTTCAAGTCAACTACCTTGTAAAACAACCTAAGATGGCTGATAATTATCTTTTTTTTTTTTTTTAAAGGCTGAGTGATAGCCCTTAATTTTTAGGCATTTACTTTAGATAGGATTACAAATTCTGAGACATTTATGGTTGCTTAAACTTAAAAACAGAAATTATCTTGAGTAATGATTTTCTGATGGCTGCCTGTTTTGCATTTCCACATTAATCTCTTCCTTGCTGTATAGATAAGCAGCTGGGACCAGTCCCTGCAAACTGTTCAAGCTGTGAAAGAGAGCCCCTCTTCTCCGCCCTTTGAATTCTAGCTATGAAGATTGTGTACAGAGGTAGTTTTTAAAACATAGTTGCCAATTACTAATCCCTTGAAGATCTGAAAAGGAAGGGTTTTCCTTACAAATGTAAGACAAGGGGGAAGAAAAGCTATTTGGACTTTTTTCTTTTAATAGTGACGTTGATGATTTAGTGGTTTTATTCCTCCCTTCTGATTTTTTAAAATTAATTAATTTATCAGTACAGGGATATGACCCAAGGGTGCTTAACCATTGAGCCACATCCCCAGCCTATTTTATGTTTTATTTTGAGATGGGCCTTGCTAATTTGCTAAGGCTGGCCTTGAACTTGGGATCCTCCTTCCTTGGCCTCCCGTGTTGCTGGGATTCTAGATGTGTGCCACCACACCTGGCCTGGTTTCATCTTGGAGTCAGTTAGGAGTCACTGACTAGATATGGTAGAACACACTTGGAAGAGGCATAGGGGTGAAGGAGAAGAGCACTAGCTCCCAGGCATCTTGACAGAATCACTGAAACAGCCATTATGTGGCCAAACTGCTGTGGGGGGCCGCTGTTTTCAAGAAGGGGTTGGGGAAGGGTGAACTCGGCTGTGCCAGCTCCGGACACGACCCCCTGTTTGTTGGTTATGTTTTGTTTTCTAATTTGCTAAAAAGAGTGAAAACACTTGAGATGGTTGTTCTCCAGGGCTCTGTGTGTGTGTGTGTGTGTGTGTGTGTGCGCGCGCGCATCCCTGTAAGGCTTCCTAGTCCATAGACTGCTGTTGAGGGACCATGTGACTATGCCCCCAGCAACTTGGGCCTTGTGGCCCACTCCCTGTTCTCGGGCCACAGCCTGCTTTTGTTTTTCAGCCCCCCCATGTCAGGGTCCATGGTGAGCACTCGTCCTGGGGCACTTCACAGCCCGCCCTCCTTGCTCTCGCCCTCCCTGCCTTTGACATTTGGTCCCGAGACCTGCTGTCCAGGCCCCCCGCGCCCCTCCCCGGGCTTTCTCCTTCATCCGAGGCCCAGCTGTTCGCCCCCTTCTCTCCTTCCCCTTCACTTCTCTCCTTTGCAGCGAGACCTCAGTCAGTCACTCTGAGCGCGGCCTCTCAGGCCTTGCCATCCTCTTACAACGCGGCGCCTTGGACAGCCAGTGGCCGCCTTCTCCAGGACTTCACGGTGCTGCTGCAGGAAGTCAGGCTGGCAGAGGGAACGCGAGTAGCCCAGCCTGTGATCTCAGGTCTGTCTCCGTCGGTTCTGACCCTCAGCCTGAAGTGACTTGCCATCCTCCTTGCTTCAGTTCTCTCATAAGGAAAAAGGAGGCTTTGTTTCTACCTAAGGCTCCAAGCCAGGCATGGGGACCTCGCTTGTAATCCCTGAAATTTTGGAGGCTGAGGCAGGAGGATTGCAAGTTCGAGGCCAACCTCAGTAACTTAGTAAGACCCTATTTCAAAATAAAAATTAAAAAGGACTAGGGATGTGGCTCAGTGGTAGAGTGCCCCTGGGTTCCATCCCCAGTACTGGTGAAAAGGAAAACTAAAGAAGGGTCTGAGCATAGACACCCTCTCACCCTGCCTGTTCAAGGAGTCCTGCCCACTGGCCTGATGACCTTCCTAGGATGTCCCCTTCAGCCCTCCCTCTCTATTGCCATTTCTATGGGCTGCCCTCCTGCCTCTGCGCGGTGGTGTAGTTGGCTTCTCTTTTATTTTAAGATAAGTCAGTGCCTGGGCCTTTGTTCACCTCTGTCACTCCGTGACCAGGGAGGCTGGGCTCCCCTCACCAAGCCGCTGGGATGGCTTCCTTCCTGCTAAGCAGTGGGCACGCGGTGTCCTTAGTGCCATTCAACACGGTGACCTCTCCTTGCTCCTTGGGTGCTCTCCCTGGGATTCGGTTCTCTCTGTTCCTTTCCCTTCCCGTCTTCTCCTCAGCTCAGCCTGGGCTTGCTGGCATCTTCTGTTAGCTGGGCCCCGAGGGAGCTCCTCGGCTGCACCCAGCTCTTCTTCCTCCCCCGGCTCTTGCCTCCTTGTTCACCCAGGGATTGCGGTGGCCTGCAACTCAGTGTGGGCCCTGTGCCGCCTCTGCAGCCTGTAGAGGCTCCCATTCCTGCCCGGGCGGCGCTGGCGCTCTGGAGCCTGGCGAGTGCTGCTTCCTCTTCTGGAACGTTCTCCCTCCACCTGGCACATGCCTCTTCTTCCCTCCAGTCGCCTTGCAGGCCTCTCTTCAGGATGCTTTCTCTCATGTTTTTGTTTCCAGGCCCAAGTGAGGAGCCTCTTCTAGGTCCCACCACAGTGCCCTGGACTGTCCCTTTCCTGACGTCCTGTGGTGATGCTGTTGCGCCCTCTGTTCTGCTGCGGTTACCTATGGCGGGGCAGGTCTTATTTCAGCCATTGTGTCTCTTAGTCCCCCAAATGGGGCCTGGCCTATGGACAGGCCCAGCGCGTTGTTCCTGAGTGCTGTTTAGAGGGTCCGGGAACGGCACCGGGCTGAGAAGGGAGAATTCTGGTGTTGTGAAACCATGTCACTGGCCCACCGTCCTTTAGCAGACACTTTGTCTTCTCTGTCCCTTTCATCCTCATTTCTGGGTGGCGTACCCCAGTGAGGCCATAAGCCTTCGCTGGGCGGGGACCGTGCGCAGCTCCTGCCGTGCCCTCACAGTGGCTTACACATCCTGGGCTGTCCTAGCTCAGGCGGGACTTGATGAACTAAGTTTCTGTGACCTGCCTTTGTCTCCATCAACTGGTTCTGTCCCCACCACTCTTGAGGGGCACTGTGCTTTCAGTCGGTCGGTGCTCGGTGGGTGGTGTGAGAAGGTCCCCTGGCTCAGGTTCCTAAGTTTGGAAGCTGGTTCTGGCCAGCACTGACAGGAAGCAGAGGGCGTTAGTCACCTTGCAGGAAGCCCAGCTGTCGTTAGCACGTGGCTCGTGGTTGGTGGGGGTCCTCAGGAGGCAGAGAACTGGGCGAGAGTGGGGGGGCAGCCTCATGTCTAAAGTTAGATCATTTTTCTTTAGTAATTTGCCTTTAGAATTTCATTTGTTTGGAATTTCCTGAGATTTTGATCTTGCCAGAAAATTCCCAGAAAAAAAATTCTGGGCAGGTGAAGCCTTTGCATTTGCAGCTCAGTCTTGTGTGTTTTTAAACTTTTCTTACTTGTCGTCCTGGCTGCAGCCGGAAGGCTGCTGTGTTGGTTGTGGTTCTCCACTGTCCCGTCGCCGCCGTCTTCTGGGCCTTATGCCATGAGCAGCGGTGTGTGGACGGAGAAGAGGAGCTGCTCCTGCCCAGGCCAGCTGGGTGCCATCGCTGGGGGGCGCGGCTGCCCGGTGAAGAGGCTCAGGGCTGCTTAGGTGGGTGTGGCGCCTCGTACCGCTGATTCATTTGTTCTAGGTTTGCCTTTTCATTGAGTTTTTGTGAGATGGTAATTAAATTAAGAATGAAAGCACTCAATTTCACAATTTGCAGAGTATTCTTCGGCCCTGTTTTTAGTAGCAGAACCCTTGTGTAAACGACTTGGAGCGGATTGTTTTTCAAGTGAACTGAAAGCCGCTGTGGTCACAGAGCAGACCTGGGGCCCAGAGGGAGTCCTTTTCCTCCTGTCCAGCGTCCTTTGCTCCGCCGTGTGACTTCCTGAAGTGCTCAGAGGAGTAGTTCAACAGGGTGCCCCTCCAGACCGCTGGGCTCACCGGTGTCACTCTGTGCACCTCTGTGGGCGTGACTGGAGTGTTTTTAGACATAGACGTGCCTTTTATCAAGACTGAAGGCCCGAGCTAGCACCGTTGGGAACAAGGTAGAACTGAAGCTCCAAAGACAGGTTTAGTGGCAGGAGCTCGGGACTGAGGCTGCATTTGTGAGGGGAGCAGAGGGCGCTGGTCCCCGGAGGCTGGCTTCCCCGGGGCTTGCAGACCCCTAAGCCCATGCGACTGAGCCCCCACCCACAGGTGGGCTCCCGGTCCCGCCTCCCCTTCTCTGCTTCCCTGCTCACTACCCTCTCCCCATGGCTGCCGCAGGGACCCAGCAGCTGTGGTCGTGTGGGATCCTAGGGCATGTGGCGGTGGACGTGTATGTGGGGACCCTACTTGGTGGGTTCTCCCGTGTGTCTCGTGACGCTCTGCTGACTGCTCACTAGCAATGAGCTGCTGTGTCTGGTGTCTGCTCTGTCTTGGTGGCTTTCTACCTCCCAGTACCAGGGGAGGGCCGGAGGCTGTCCGTAGCCTGCTGTGCAGGTCCCCGTCGCAGAGAAGGCTCGAGAGCTGACTGCAGAAGCCATGCTCATCTTTGTTTTGTTTTGTTCTGAAACATCCTTGCATAATCTGTTTTATATTCAGAGCCTTTGGGTGAAAAGAAGCCCCATTTTATGAGTCATGGGATACCTGGCCTGTGAGGCTCAACATTTATTACAAAGAGTGTCCCTTTAAGTCCTCTCTGGGTCAGTTCATAGGACAGTGTTGAGATGGACTTTGGCTGGCACAGGGTCAAGGGGTAACCAAGCGTGGAAGCACAGGCCGTCCCTAATACCCAAATGTGCCATGCTCCAGACGCCTCGCGGTTGACTGTCTGGGACTCTGGGTGTGTTTTCTGTCGAGTCATTGTTGTGAAAGGTGGTCACATTCCACGCTGCCCAAGAAGCTGAAAATCCGGGGTACACTGGGGTCCTTCTGATAATATGGTGTGACTTCCCCAGGTCACTAGGTGAAACAGTGATCACTAACCATAACGTTAACGCCACATTCGCTGTGAGCTTCTGAGCACGACCATGTGCTGGGGAGCGCTCCCTGTCCCCCAGCGCACCCCGACTCCCGAGGGCGCTGGAGCACAGGCTGGACTGGGTGCTGGGAGTCGCGGGTGTGACGCAACTGGGCCCCCAGGGCTGGAGCACGGAAGTCGCTCCCAGAGATGCTTCTTGGGCCTGCTGTCTTCCTGACCCCCTTTCGTTTGTTCTGGGGTCCCCAGGGATAGGCCTGCTTTTGTTTCTTAAGTCTTCATTTTTTGCTTTTGATCAGTGTTTTTTTTTTTCCTCAGATCTATAAATATCTTATCAGTCTCCTTTTTTAAAAATATATTTTTTTGTGGATGGACACAATACCTTTGCTTTGTTTGTTTATTTTCACGTGGTGCTGAGGATGGAACCCAGGGCCTCACGCGTGTGAGGCGGGCGCTCCACCACTGAGCCCCAGCCCAGGGCTCCTGTTTTGGAAACAGATCTATAGTGTTGGGGAAGCTTCTGCGGAATCTGTGACCCCAGGGCTGCGGGCTTCCCGCAGCTTCCCATGGACTGAGTAAGGTTGGTAGGCTCTGCATCTCCGCCTGGTCCCCCACCAGGGGCCACATTGCAGCAACAGTGGCTTGGGGGTTCACTTGCCTCCCTTGGCTGTTTCTTATTTAAGATCTTTTTTCAAGGCGTTTACATGAGAGTACAAGGAACCTGGCTGGGCTCCCTACTTAAAGCTGTAAGACCCTCCACTCTGTTGATTCAGAGTCCAGGACTTCTGCCCCGAGCCTGGGTAAACCTGGGTCCAATGACTCCGTCTGTGCCTCACATGGTAACAAGGAAGTTGGCCTTTTATTTACTTATTGCACTGAGGACTGAACCCAGGGTGATGGACCAATGAACTACTGAGGTATATCCCCAGAAACACACCCCCACCCCCAATTTTTAAATTTTTCAAATTTTTTGCAAACAGGGTTTCATTAAGTTGCTGAGGCTGACCTCAATCCTCCTGCCTCAGCCTCCCACGTAGCTGGAATTACTGGTGTATCCCATTAGACCTGGTTGGAAGTTGACCTTTTAGAACAAAGACCAGTAGCACAAGGCCGTCGCAGAAGGGACCTGGAGCGGATCTGAGTGGCACAGCTGGACCTGGGCCTGGCAGTGTGGTGACAACGTGGTTTATCTCTAGAGCTCTCATCTCCCACAGGTATTATATTTCCTTCCCCAAACCCACAGACACTCAGCCTCTTCTCCATTTTTATTGTCTGTGGAACGAAGTGCTGGTGCTGGAGGTGTGGCCCTGGCTGGTGACGATGGCAGCCCCGGGGTTTCCGCAGAGAAGTCCTTTGTTGTAAAGAGGCTCCTGGAGAGCTGAGGCTTTCTGGCCCTGCCTTGAGGTGGGCTGCTCTGTCGCCTCTCAGAAGATGGGGACACCTGGTCCACCCACCCAGATAGGGAAGCTCCAGGAGACACCAGGCACCTGGGGGGCTGAGGACACAGGCACGGGAAGGGCAGCCCCGCGTTCCCAGAGGGTTCGCGTTCCCACTAAGAAAGTTGAATCCAGGCCACGAGAAGGCCGGGGGTCACCCCCGCACTGCCCCCTCGCCTGGCTCCCGGCCCCTGCCCCGGCAGAGCCCCACTCCTGGGGAAACAGAGCCCAGGGCCGGGGAAGCTGCTCCCAGCCAAGCTGTCCCAGGTCCACAGGGGCGGGCTCACTGGAAGACGCTCAGCGCCCAGGCGGGTCCCAGCAGACAGGTGGCCACGAGGCGGTGGCAGCGGCTGGCAGCAGAAGATGCAGGAGCAGCAGAGCAGTTCTGGAGGAGCGCAGTGGGGGGCTCGTCCAGGCAGCCAGGGACACCTGCACCGCTGGAGGTGCCTTCTGTGACCACAGACGAGAGGGCACGCGAAGATGAGTAGGGCAGGCCTCTCCCTGTTCAAGTGGGACAGGACATATCACATCTGCTCCCAGGAGAGCCACAGTGGAACCAGGGCCGTGACTGAGCCGCGGCTCCTGCCTAGCAGTGCGAGGCGCTGGGCTGGCCCTCAGCACGAAACCAGCAAACGAAGGTCCACGGACAACCCGAACCCAAACCAACCAAACAACAAGGAAAACAAGGGCCGAGCCAGCGGGGGGCTCTGAAGGCCAGAGACCCGAGAAGAGAGGCCAGCGAGGGCTGATGGCTGCAGTGGAACGCGGAGGCGAGAGAAGGGGCTCTGCCGCCTAGGACGCCTCTGCTCCACGCCTGCCGTCACCCACCCGCTGACCTGGCCCCGCTGCTCATGGCTAAAATGCGGAAACAGGAGTAGAAGGGACCTTGTCGGAGGGGAGAACCTGTTTATCAAACTGGGCAGTTAAGACGCTGAAATGAGTTTCAACTGCTTCTGAAGTTAAGGCAAGGACGTGAAGTTGTAGCTGAACTGCTGAGAGACTCGTTGGCCCGCTCACTGACACCCAGGGCGCTGTGTGGTTCGGTGGAGCAGTCTGCATAGCGGGTTCCTTTCTGGATGAAAACAAGAAGAATTCATTCTTTACGTTTGCATGTGTTTGGAGAAAATTGTGGAAGAATAGATACTTCTAGACTGTTAACACTGGTTGAGTTCTTTTCGTTGTGTTTCGTGGTGGACATGATGGGCGTGTTATTTCTATAGTTTTCAAGGAGGAATTTTACATATGAGTAAATCCTTTGGTATTTAGGAATCCTTGTATTTTCTACTGGTTGCTTCTGTACTAAGATCTTTATTGTACACCCCTCGAGCCCTTGGTTTGGGCGTTGGTGGGATACCCCCTGAGCAATCTTGAAATTAGCTAGTAAGCGCCTTCCCTCAGAGTCTGATCTGAACTCTTGTAGGTTGGCATCTAGAACCACTTGGAAGATGGATCCACTTTTCAGAAACTCTTCTCTTCTTGCCCCTCCATCTTTGGCCTTTGTACTCTGCATGGTCAGCAGCTAGAGCCAGGGTCCCTGGTCTGTTTCTGTGACCGTCCTTTCATCTTAACCCTCCTGGTGAAGACTGCCGCTCCCTCCCAGTTAGTTCTCCGTGTCTCTGGTGACTGTGGTTTCCTGGAGATGGTCCTGCACCACACTCCCCAGGAAGCATCCAGGAGGCTGTGCTCCGAATCCCTAGCTCACACTCGAGCAGCTGTGGCCTCCGCGACGCGAGCACAGCAGCCAGCCGTGTTGCCAGTGCCTGCCCACCGGCATGTCCTTCCCTCGTGATGGCTTGTCTCAAGTCTTTTTCCCCCAGGTGCCCAGAGCTTCTTGTTTTTAACTTTATTTCGAAGTCTAGTTCTTTATCAAGCTGTGCTTGGTCTTGGCCATTTTGGGACAGCGGCCTCCGAAAATCTTCATGCTTTTTCAGTGTGTGGCTTCAGCTCCCTTCGTGTTGGGTCACGGAGCAGGCCTGGGCTGCGGGCCGGTGTTCCTTCCGTCCCTGGCTCGTGCCTTCTCCAGGAGCCCAGCCTGGCGGGGAGGCTTGTCGTCTTGCTGCATGTCGTCTGTTTCTTTCACTTCCTCTCCAGGGCTTTATCTTCATTTAAGATTTTTTTCATATAACTTCAAATTTATAGGAAAATTATAAGAATAGTATGAGGAATCGATTTCTTTTTTATGAGGCAGGAGGATTGCCAGTTCAAGGCCAGTCTGGGCAACCCTGCCTCAAAAGTAAGAATAAAAGGGCTGGAGATGCAGCCTCACGGTACCGCACCCTTGGACTCGATTCCCAGGACCCCAAAAAAGTAAAAAGAAAAATTTACCCTTATTTTTTTTTTAAACATTTAAAGCATTCAGTGCTAATTTGCTCTAATCATCTTCCATTTGTTCCCATTTCTGAAGATTGTTTTTCTTCTGTTCTTGTGTTTTCCTGATATCTTTCACCTGTTTTAAAATCTTTTTCTAGTCTCTTTTTCTTTGATTCTCATTAGCTTCTCATTCACTTCTTTTCGCTTGTGTGATTGGTCTTCATCTGTTTGGGGCATCTCTGAGTTTGCTTTTATTCTCCGCAGAGATGTCCTTTCTGCCTCCTCCTCCTGTGGTGGTGCTCCTCTTGTGCTGAGCACTTGGAAGACGCCCCGAAGCTTCCTAGGAAGGAAGGGGGGTCAGGAGGGGTTTCCGGCTCAGGCCTCTCCACTCCCTCTGCAGTGCCCTTGTTCTCTCCTAGATCTGCCTCCCCTGCCCTGCACTTCCTGCCGTCCCACTTTTTGTCTCAGCCTGTTCTTTTCCTCTTTTTGTCCATATTTTCTCAACTTGTTCTACTCTCAGAAGCTTCTCTCCAGTGTGGGGCTTTGTCCTAGGACGCATTTGGTGTTGTTCTGAGCATCCCCTTGGGCCTGGGGTGGAGCGCCACTGCTTTCGCCCTGTCACCTGCCTCCTACAGCCACAGTGGTTTTTCAGAAGTGCACATCTGGTTGGGTTATTCTCCTGCTTTCCAAGTCTGTCTGTCGTGATGGGCAAAAGGTGTGACATACACAGTCGAAGGGGAGAGATACAGAATGTCCATGCACTTCTGCCCAATTCAATTCACTCAAAACAACTTCACTCTATAGGTTTTTAATCAAGAAAATGATGCGAGGCACTGCAGTAGCCATAATCAATTCTCAGCACACAGTTCTAGACTGATCAGTTCTAGGCACTGGAAACACTGAATCATGACAGGCTCATGACAGACATCCCTCTGCATGCTAAGCTCAGGTGTCAATCAGAAGTCTCCAGCCTTAGGCTCCGAGTCCAGCAGATGCCACTCACTCAGACGGCGGTCATCACATCAGGCACCAAGGCAGGCTTCTCCTGGGTGGAGCTGACGGCTGGTGGAGGAGAGTGTCCTAGGGAGAAGTCCTCTTCTCACCAGGGTCAAGGTGTGGCCGTAGTTTGAGTGGTGCGGAAGATGCAGAGGATCAGGCAAACAAATAAACAAAATAAGAAGAGTTAGATGTCAGTCCAGGTCCTCATCAGGCTCTCCGACAGGAGGGCATCAGTGCTGGCTGGCTGAAGGTCCGTTCATTAGCTCCATCATTTATTCTAAATGTTGGGGCTTCTGACCCCTCTTCAGTCCCTATCAGCTGCTACCAGATTTCTCCGTGAAGTCATTTGCCCTGAGGAAAGCATCTGGTCTGGAGGTCCCCACCCTGGTTTTCTTGCCTGTTCCCCTATGGGTGAGCGCAGCATGCCAGAGGCCTCACTCCGAGTTTGTCAGGTGGGGAGGAGTGAGGTCTTTGTGCCTGAGGGCCTACTGGAGGGCTTGTGGGTGTGCCTGGTGAGACTGCAGGTTTCGAACTGGGGTTGTAAATTGGAGTTGCTTAGGCTCAGGCCTGCGGCCAGCCTCACCCTGCCCTAAGACTCTGCTTTAGGAAACCTTCACCTGCACTGAAGTAGAGCCCTCAGCACCAGCAAAGCACCAGCAGCCCTGCACACCCCGCGGCACTCGGCAGTTTCAGTCATTAGAGACGCACCCCCTGTCTCCCTCTGTACCCCACCCGTCACCCCCTCCTAGTTTTATTTTGTTTTGAAATAAATCCTAGCACCATAACAATACCTTTTTACCAAAGAAGAAAAAATCAGATGTTCTGGGACAGAGGAGCCATGGCCACGTCTAGTGTGGCCTCGGGGAGGGTGAAATCTCCAGAACAGAAGATGCTACTGCCCAGGTGCCCCTCAGCTGGCAACGCCCTCAACGTCCAGCCTTTGGGCAACAGGTGGCCTCTCAGAATGGCTGTGGTCACTGGCACCGCTGGCCCCACGCCCGATGGGATGCTCAGAACAACAGCCCAAATGCGTCCTAGGACAAAGCCTCTCCTAGGCACAGTGCTGATGAGGCCGTGCTCCAAGCAGAGAGCTCAGGTGGGTCTTGGCCGTGCCTTTCTGCCACTCGGGAGTGCTGTGTGCTGTGCTGGCACTGTTGTAGGGACGAACGAGGCAGGCACCGAAGACAGCAGGGGACAGTTTTATTTGGCTGCAGCCAGGCTCAGAGGGCACAGCCTTTGCTGTGATCAGTCAATCCCCTGAACCCCGAGTCCAGGGAGTTTCAGAGTTTTATACCCAGCATGCAAGGGGAGGGGCTCAGACGCCCACAGTCTGCAGAAGTTCGCATCAAAGCAGCTTTTTCTTTCACTGTTCTGGGCAGGTTAACTCTTCAAGGACAGCACCTGAGAAGGGGAGAGCCTCTTCTCCCCTCTTTCCTCCCCCGCCTGCTGTTACCATGGAGCCCATTTGTAACTTATCTTAAAAATGTAGACATCTCCGTGAAGCCCAGCTCAAGGCCAGAGGCCTTGTTTGCACATTTCTACAAACTACTCTACTGGATACATGTTTGTGAAAAACTAGTAAGGGGTGTCCAGCACCTGGAGTGCCGGTGTCTTCCCGGCCAGTGGCCAAGTAAACAGGGTGACACGAAAATAGGAAGTTTATCTACATTGGACTCTTTCGCAGAGACTCTTTTGCTGACAGTCCTAAAATCAGCCATGGTGAAGGGGGCTTTTCTGTGGAGAAAGAGGGTGCCACTTCAGGACCTGTCAGCCATGCCTGAGGGCTCCCCCCAAAATCTTACTCGTGTCCATCTGTGGGCCTGCTCCTCCCCTAGTTTACAGAGAAGCTGTGGGGGCCTATATCCCATGTCACATGGAACATGGCCTTCTCCAGAATTGGGCCTTGTCAGAAGATGCTGCTGCTTTCAGGAGAAGCAGAGGGGAAGGGGCACATTCTTCCGAGAATCTGTTCTCTCACACCCAGCATTCCCTGGATGTCATAACAGGAAATTGCTCATTGCCCAAATGGCCCCTGAGCCTTCTGTCAAGAGGTCACGGAGGTGGCGCTGTCCGAGTGGGCGTGGTCACTGGCACTTTCCTGTGCACATAGTATTTTTCCTCACTGCCAGCCTCATGCCGTGTGTTTCCTTAATCCAAATCCACAGCTGTCACCTGGATTCTTTGTGACCTTTTAGGACACTTATCCAGTGACTGCTTGCTATTGGGGCAGGGGTCTCATTTGGCCCCTTCTGGAAAGGATGTCCCCCAGCCCCGGGAGCAGAGGCAGGAGGCTCAGCAGCTGTGTGTGCCTGGTGCCCCCTCGGAGCCTGGCCATGCACCTGGGTCCCCGACGGGGAAGCGCCTGGCCAGAGTGGCACGACCTGCGTCCTGCCATCGATGCCAGCCCAAGCCTGCAAGGCCAGCGGTGGGGGCTGTGTCCTAGGAGCTCTCTGGCCCCGCCCAGACGGGGCTGCTGGGTGGCTACGGGCTCTGAGCTCTGCTTTCGTTTTTACTGCCGGCCTCCGCTGCCTTCCCGGAGAACACGCCCCTCCCGGTACTTTCTACTGACCTTGGTGGCCACAGCAACCCACCTCATTGAGGTGGGCGCTCATTGTCCAGGGACTGTACCCCGCTGACACTTGGCCTGTTGGCTTCAGCAACTTGTCACCTTAAAGCTTGTATTTAGGTGGTAATCCAGTGACTTCCCAGAGTTTTGCAGCTTTGGCTTTTTACCTAGTCTGTCCTCTAATGGACGCATCTGAAGTCTGGTGCTGTTTACTCTGAGCACTCCTGGGAGGCTGATGGTTCAGTAGGACGGGAAACCACTGGGTCCTAGCAGTGATCTCTTTCAACTTCATGAATTGTTGTTGCGTTAAAATGTGACTAGAGTGTTCCTAACGTTCCTGGCTCATCTGAGTCTTACAGGCTCTGGGGACTTGTTTTTTTGCTGGCCTGCCTCAGATGGCTCATCTCCTGAGCTCTGGAGGGAGAGTGTGCCATAGCTCTGACTTCCCTGAAGGATGTTACCTCTCCAGGGCCCTGGTTACCTATTGACAGTAGTATTCCAGCAGCATGTCGGGATCGAGTTCCTCTGTAGTTCAGCCCTGGCGTTGATATCGAGCACACCCTCCTGAGGAAGGATCTGGCGTCTGTTAGCTTTCAGACGCTTCAACAAATTGATCATATGTTGTTAGCAGAGGTTTACCGCCTGCCTCTGTTGGGCAGATAATGTATTTTTTATGTATTCAGTTTTAAGAGGGCAGACCCCAGAAGTTGAGCAGCTGTTCCCCAAGGCTGTGACTAGAGGGCAAAGGGACAGAACCCTTAAAAATGCCCATTTTAATGGTCGTGCCGCACATCTATTATCCCAGCAGCTCAGGAGGCTGAGACAGGAGGATTGTCAGTTCAAAGCCAGCCTCAGCAACTCAGTGAGACCCTGTCTCTAAATAAAATACAAAAAAGGACTGGGGATGGGCTCAGAGGTCGTGTGCCCCTGATTTTAATCCCCATATAACGCCCCCCCCAGCCCCTGTCAAAAACGGTACCCATTTTTTTTAAGTTGGACATGATATCTTTAATTAATTAATTAAATTTTTATGTGATGCTGAAGATCGAATTCATACCTTGAGCGTCTACCACTGAGCTACAACCCCAGCCCAAAAGATGCCCCATTTAATTAAACATGTTGCAGAGGTGGTGAGGTGTGCTAACATGCTGAGATTTTGCTGTTTTATGCTGGGTATTATTTGAAGGAGTTACTTCAAATAATATCAATTAAATTTACTTAATAAAATTTGCTTCCCTTGAGGTCAAAGGTAAGGTAACTGTAATGGAGAACTCTGCTTTTTTTTTTTTCCAAGAACTGCTTATGAACAAGATGAACAGAAATGACTTAATGTCTCTAATATTTTCTTGAATTTTCCTGCAAGCTATACACAGAGTAAAATATGCCAGATAAACTTGGGTCCGCCTTTGTTCCAGAGCCTTACAGGAAGAAGAACAAAATAACAATGTTCATTTTTAAGAACAGCGATGCTATTGTAGCTTTTTAAAATTCCTTGCCTTTTAATCTCTTGGGTTCCTCTTGACCTTTAGTTTGCTAAATGGTTGCAGACATGAACTGAGACGCACCATTGTCTTCTCTGATTGTGAGGTCTGTGCGTCTCTGACAGCGATTTGTGCCTTCTGGGAAGAGCAGAGCAGCCGGGCGCCCACTGCTACTATCTGAACCTAGGGAAGAAGCAGGAGGACCCTTGTGAGCTGTGATACGGTCAGGCTCCAAGGTGGCAGGGGAGAGGAGGCCTTCAGCTGACCTCCCCAGCTGCCCGCTGTAGCGCAGGACCTGCAGGCGGTTGTGGTTCAGGCAGAAGTGAGAGCTGCAGAAGGAACACAGCTCCGCGGGAGTTAAGGTTCAACGTGTGAGGAAATAAAAGGTGACCTCTTCGTCCAGAGGAAGACTGTCGACCTCTCCGTGCAGTACAGGAGCTTGAGGAGGAGGGCTCGGTGGGTGGGAATCCATACACATTTTAAACTTTTTATTACACAGGCAAAGCATATTCACTATTAAAAAAATTGAAAAATAATAGAAGATAAAAATTGCCCAGGTAGCACTCCCAGCTCTGTCGTCACTGCGTCATCCACGGCTTTGTGATTCTCTTTCCTCCCACGCTGCAGTTTAATTTCCCATACCTGAGATGTTTTTAATGTGCAGGTAACTTAGGGAAGTGGTTTCCAACCAAAACAGTTGATGACTTTAAAATATGTAAAGATCTTATTTGATTAAGACTAACACTAATATTCCAAAAGACTAGCAGGGACAGATGCTCCATGTGCACCACCCCGTAGACGTCACACCTCACTGTGAGCCAGCCAGGTTGAGCCTCTTCCTGTGCATAAATCAGCTGTTAGAAGGAACCGACCTTTCTTTTATCGTTATCTGTTATTTGATTGCTATATTTCGAGGTAGAATGATCAAGATTTAAATTAAAACATGCAGAAATTATTTTTCTTTTCAAGGACAGACTTTGAAAAGACAATATAAGGGAAGGTATTTATGAGCTTGGGCTAGGTGCTATTAAATAAAATATCTCCAAAAAGCTCTGAAGAAAAAGACTGATGCATCGAACTACATTTAAATAAGAAGGGTTGGTCATCAAAAGACACATTAGTTAGGTTGCTTGCAGAAGTAGTCACAGACCTCCCACCCTGTCTGCCTGCTCCTTTGAGTGTGAGTGCCTTGAAGAGGTGGGGTCTCTCTCTGCATTGAATCTGTGACTTGGTTGGCCAATGTTCTGTTGGGATCATGACCTAGGCAGAGTCCCAGAAGGGCACTGGATAGTGTGGCCGCCCTATCTTGCTCCTCTTGAGGGTTTTGCAGGAGTTGCCTTGTGAGTGAGCCTGCTGGGTGATGGGCAGCCTGTGGCCCAGACACCACTAGAGCCCTCGCTGACAGCCAGGTATGTGGGCAAGCCCCACCTCAGGTATGTGGGCGAGGCCACTGGGCCACTCGCATTACATTCCAGCTCCAGGCCACCCTGGCCGAACAGCCCAGACGGCACCTGACACAGTCACGAGCATGTGGGGTCGCAGTTATGAGCGGCTGTGTTTCCGGGTAGTTTGATACACGCCACAAGCTAACCCGGAAAGATATTTGTAATACGTCTGACTGTCAAAAGACGTGCCCAAAATACATAAGAAGCACTGAGCACCCTTAAGAAAAATGCAGACAACCTAATTTAAAAATGGGCAAAGGCAACACATGGTATGATTCCAGCTGTGTGGCTTCTGGACAAGGCAAGAGCTCGGAGACCGTGAGCAGCAGTGGTCTCCAGTGGAATGGGTGCAGCAGGGCTCCTGCAGGCAGTGGGGTGTCCTGTGTGATCCAGTGGGGGTGGAACCAGAGTGACCCCCTCATGCAAACCCTCCAAGGGCTC
Organism: Ictidomys tridecemlineatus; assembly: GCF_052094955.1. Classification (NCBI taxonomy): domain Eukaryota; kingdom Metazoa; phylum Chordata; class Mammalia; order Rodentia; family Sciuridae; genus Ictidomys; species Ictidomys tridecemlineatus. Next base: position 193,438,851 of record NC_135481.1, on the reverse strand, counting down.
CTGTTGCCTGTAGCAGTGACATTGTGTCCAGATGCTTTGTGACAGGTATGATGTGTGCCACTGCCATTTCTGGTTAATGGTATTAAAATGCCAGTGTTGTGAATCAGCTACTTGAAGTAACTCGATCAAATTGATCATATGTTGTTAGCAGAGGTTTACCGCCTGCCTCTGTTGGGCAGATAATGTATTTTTTATGTATTCAGTTTTAAGAGGGCAGACCCCAGAAGTTGAGCAGCTGTTCCCCAAGGCTGTGACTAGAGGGCAAAGGGACAGAACCCTTAAAAATGCCCATTTTAATGGTCGTGGCGCACATCTATTATCCCGGCAGCTCAGGAGGCTGAGACAGGAGGATTGTCAGTTCAAAGGCAGCCTCAGCAACTCAGTGAGACCCTGTCTCTAAATAAAATACAAAAAAGGACTGGGGATGTGGCTCAGAGGTCGTGTGCCCCTGAGTTCAATCCCCGTATAACACCCCCCCAGCCCCTGCCAAAAAAGGGGAGGCCGGGAGGGTGTTTCCATAGCGCGTTTTCGCTTGAGTGCGCTTGAGGGCTTTTTTGAGAAGGAATTTCAGGTATCCTGAATATTGTGTGACTTCCTAATGGTGAGAACAGTTGGAAAACTCCAGCCTGTGGGCTGAGCTGGTCTGGGCTTGGGGCGTCCCCTAGGACTTGGTGTACTGGGTGCTGAGCAGGACCGCGGGGTGTGCTCTGCCTGCCGTGTGTGCACTTTTCTCCTAAAGCCCTCAAGATCTCTGCTGCCTTCTCAACAGCACCCTAAATTAGCTTTGGTGGAGGAGCTGCATCTTATTCATGGGTTAGGGTCTAACAAAGAAAAGAAATCTGTGTGCAGACCCGGTTGTCCTTAACTTCCCACGAGGCACGCCGCCTGGGGCTGCCCGTGGCCCTTGCTTGCCTCGGCGCTGGGCCCCTCATCTGATCCCCAGGAGCGAGACGGGAGAGAGGCGCGGTGGGGTGGAGGCCATGGCCTTTGACACTCTGCCTCTGCGAGCGACCAGCTCCCTGGTGCTTGGGGAGCAGGGAGGGGAGGTTGTAGGTGATGTGTCCACTTGCTTGGGACAAGTTGTTCTGTTCCACTGTTGGTCCCCTGCGACCTTGATGCCTCGTGAGGATCTGCTTGTGCGGGCTGCCTATAGCAGTGCCTGCTCCAGAGCCGCCGTCCCAACTGCAGCATGAATTCCACGGTGGCAGGACTTTAGGCTCCTTTGTCCATCGTCACATCCGCAGGGCGTGCCCTGTCGTCAGCGCTCAGTCAGTACCTGGGTGAGTCCGAGGGACCTGAACGTGACCTCTAAACCTTGATCCATTCACCCACAGAGTCTTTGGCGAGCCACAGGAGGGGCCGGGCTTCCCCCCGTTGTCTGATTTTGTGGCTTCCCGAGTGAGCACTTCAGATGCTTTCAGGTGCTGGTCCCGACTTACTCTTTGCTCCGTCTTCATCCTGGGTCCCCTCAGGTAGCATATAGAAGAGTGTGTCGCATCTAGAAAGCACTTGGTGGAGTCCCAAGACTTTCCTAACCAAAGCCACCTTATCTCGGCGTTCTGTCTTCTCCCGTCACATTCCTAAATGGTGCACAAAGTGGCACCAGGCTCACAAGGACTGCGTCTGCTACCTCAGGGCCACTGTGGTCTGTGCTGTCTCCCTCCCTGGGATCTGGAGGGAGGAAACCCGGGTCGCTAGTCAGGTTCCAGTAAGGGAAGCTGGGCACGTTCCACTTTCAGATGTCGCCAGCCACTGTGTCCTAAGTCGGCTGTACCAGTGTCCTCTGGCAGCAGCCCAGCCCCAGGGCCTGAGGTTCTGAGCTGTCCTTATGGAAAGCAGAAGGCAAACAAAACAGAAGTGAAAGTAGATTTAATTTTTTTAGACTGTTCTCTTACAGGAATAGTTTTGCGGTTCTCAGCATTTAAAAAGATACTGGTTCCAATATGTTTTATTGACATCAGTTACTGTAAGTCTGATTCATTTTCTGCTTATTGATTTCTGCCCAAGGTGAAATTCATGACATTTAACGGAAAACATAAGTGATTTTTTGAAAAACAGACACTTATATGAAGGACTGTAAAAATAAGGTTTAAAGTCAGGGACACTTAAATAAGCAGTTTTTAAACTTCTTTGTCAATGATTCTTTCCTAATTCCACGTGTGCAGGCTCTAAGAGCCTACTGTGCTGAGCTCAGAATGGGCTCCTAAGTGCTGGCTAAGGCGCTTCCCTCTTACCTGCATCAGGGTTTCTGTCCTGACCACCATCACCCGCGCTTCCTCAGCCACGGTGTTTCCAGAGGGGTCCCCTGTGGCAGCTGGACCATTTTCAGCTAAAGCTGCCTCAGAGCTTAGGGGATCAGAGTAGCTGTTAGCACCAATGTGGAAAGTGACTTTTCTCCTAAGTTACTTCCGGTCACCACCAATTACAGCCAATTACAGCAGGCCCGTTTTTATATTTTTAAGGATTTTCTATTTTCAGGGGCTATACAGCCAGTGTTTTTTGGTACTGGGGAGGGAACCCAGGGGCACTCCACCACTGAGCTATGTCCCCAGCCCTCTTTATTTTTTGTCTTGAGACAGGGTTTCACTAAGTTGCCAAGGCCAGCCTCAAATTTATGAGTCCTATCTCAGCCTCCCACGTCACGGGCACTATAGGTGTGTGCCACTGTGCCCGGCCACAGGTTTTGAAAATTAAGTAAGTTACCACTTTGAAAACTCTGGTAAAAGTTTCCAGGCAGTGCTGTGATTTACTTTGAAGCTTCTCTGTTGTGTGCCCCCCATCTGCAGCCTCCCCTCCCCCAGGCCCTGGTGCTGATGGGTTGGGCTTGGGCGCTGCCCTCCCTGCCACGCTGCGCTGTGCCGTGGACGGGCCCTCCTGCTCCTACTCCTCCATGCCGAGCCTGGGGCAGTCCTCACGGTCACTTTCAATTCTATGTCCTCTCCCTGTGTTCAGTCTAGGGTTTATGTTCTCAGTGACTGCCAGGAGCGGGATGTAGACACCTGTAATCCCAGAGGCTGGAGGACGCCAGACACAAGTTCAAGGCCACCCTAGGCAGTTTAGCGAGACTCCCGTGCCAACCCTGTGAAGGGATTCTGCGTCCCCTCCCTCCCTCCTCCCCTGACTTGCTTTTTCCATACAGTTTTACAAATGCGTGCAACTGTTCAGTTAGTGACTTGTAATTCCATTATCTTCTAACCTTGGCCCAGGCAGCGTACAAGGTGACCCCGCGCTGTCAGGGGTGATGACATATCCTGCTGCCTGACCAGTGTTGTCCCTTCCTCGTCCTTTCTCTTTCAACTGCTATGTGAGATTCCGAAGTGCCTGGTTTATTTTTTAGCATCTATTTTTATTAAATACATCGTTACTTTAAAAGTCAAATCAGAACTGACTTCATATTAATTAGCTAAATTTTAAGCTTTATTATTTAGGCATTTTAGTTTACCTGAAAAATTAACAATATGAAGGTTATTACTACTTGTTTCCTGGGTGTTTTTTAAAATTTATTTATTGGCATGTGGTGCTGAGGATCGATCCCAGTGCCTCACATATGCCAGGTGAGCGCTCTGCCACTGAGCCATGACCCGGCCCTCCTAGGGTTTCTAAATGGGGTGTGTGTGTTGATTCGGAGGTGGGGATGGAGCCAGGGCCTCATGCGTGCTAGGCCGGGCTGTACCAGGGAGCTACCCTGCAAGGCTGATGCTTCCCTGCTAACTCCCATGTATAAAGGTGTAGCGTTGCTTTCCATCTGAAAGACATTGAACCTCTAATGGTTTTTCAGAGTATGCTTTGCTGTACAGAAATTTTATGTTCCCGTTTATAATGCGATTTACAATTAACTAAATTTGTTCAACACACATTACTTCGAGGACCTCATTTCTAAAATGCCAGGCGAGCCCAACACAGATGCCCACTGTGTATGTAACTCCTCATTCACTGGCTGGCACAGGAGTTCCGGGAGGGGCACACCTTGTGGGCTTCCTCGTTGCATTTAAAGCCGTTGCCTTCTCTGTGCTTCTCGTTTCCCTTCCGTCCAGCTCGGCCTGTCCCTGTCTGAGGACCAGCACTTGCCCTCAATACTAGGCAGTGACTCAGATGGATCAGATTCAATTGGATGGTCATTCGGGAGGTGGGGGACCTTAGAACATGTGACAGTTGCTGAGGGACTCTGTAGTTCTCTGAGTTCCAGCGAATGAGAGGTCCCCTGGAGTTTCCTCTTCCTTTAGCCTTAAATCAGGAGAGCGCGGCACTGTGCGGGGATCACCTGTCTGCTTTGCCTCCACGTCTTGGTAGCCCTCTGCGACCTCTCGCCGGGAGGCTGCGGGGGCAGCTGCCAACAGAAGCAGACCCTCGCCAGCTTCCCTCGGGGACAGTGGAGAAGGCGCGTTCGGGGCCGCATCTGCTGCACACTCTCGGGCACATTGCAGCCCCGTGACATGGACCGTGACGTGGAGCTCCTTGGTGTTGAGTCAAGGACAGCGCTTCGGGAGCCTGTGGGACCATCCTCCAGTTCAGTGCCCAGAGTCTCATGGGATGCTTTTACTCTGGGCCCGGGCCTGTGCTGGGAGGTGACAAAGGTGAGGGTCTAGGTCCTATCAGACTTCTGAGGCTGGCGGCAAGCAGCCCCTGCCTCTTCCCGGGCAAGCAGTCCTGTAATGAGGAGGAGCCTACTGCGAGGCCAGTGGCGGACACGCAGCTGCCCGGGGCGTGGAGGGCTGTCCGAGCTGGGAGGCTGCTCTCTGTCACTGAGGGGTGCGCTCCATAAAAGCAAAGCACCCCCGTGGGGTGAACCGGTGCTACGCCTGTGTATTTTCAAGAGAAACAGAAATCTCAAACAAGTGTCAGCTGTCTGCCTGGTTAGATTTGGGAGTTAATTTGGGTGACGAATGTATACACGTAAAGAAATGTGAAAATTAGTTGCTCTACTGCTCTGTCACTAGAACTTTGTCACTGAGTTGCCCCCGAGAGGTCGTCTGTAGTTACCTTAGGGAGGGAGGGGAAGTCAGGAGCGGCCACTTGGGGTTCTTCAGTGGTTTTGCTCCTTTGCCCTCTTGCCTCTGTGTAGACCTCAGTTCGGCAGGCGCTGTGTAGACTCCATTGAGTCCTTGTGACTCTCTCTGGCCCACCTCAGGCATAACTCAGGAAGAACTTGCTTTTATTCTCTCACTGGGTTAGATTCATGGGCTGATCCACATCTCTTGGAGTCCGATGCCCATACGAAATGATTTGGTGAAATTGGAGCCATTTGACCTGTAAGCTTTGACCAAACACAAACCTGCTCGGGTAGCCCAGCATCAGGCGTGCCGTCTGGGAGAGCACACGTTTGACGCCTGTTACAGGTGACGTTCGAGCCTCACGTTTCTGAAGTCTACGTAGCAAGAGCAAGGAGGGGCGGTAAGGAAGGGGGGCAGGGCATCCCGTGGTCACAGTGGTGTGTCGGTCTCCACTGGCGAGCGCGCTCGCTCGGGGTGTTCCACCCTGGAATGCGGAGCACAGGCGGATGGTCCTGACGTGGTCAGTCTGGTTCGGGGACACTGTGGAAACCGGCTCCACGGCAGGTTTGATATTTCATTTTGGGTTTGGCCACTGCATTTACCCAGCACTCATCTTCCCATCACTTTTAGGGCCTTTATTTTGTTTTCTTTATGAAGATTTTGGACACTTGGTGGATTAGGAGTATTTATTTGATCGTGGGTGGACATAATAGAAAACACTTCTAGGGGTACTGTATACTTGGGATGCAAATCTGGTGCCTTTTTCACCAGTCGGGAATCTGCCTTTTCCACAGCCGCTGGAAGCTTAGCTGCCTTCAGTAGAGTTCTAGAACACGGAAGCCTTGTTTTGCTGTAAATCTGGAAGCTTCCCAGTGGGCAGTCCACTCCAGACCACCGAGGTCTACCTGGGACTGGCCAGGTGTGTTGCATCCTGTCCTGAGACCCCAACCATGGCATTTTATCTTACTAAACAAAGTCATACTTGCACTCAGAGCATGCATGATTTTCCCCCGTGCCGCTCTAAAGTAGAGGGCCGTGAGAGCGAGTCACCCAAGAGTGATTCCTAATAAGTCATGCAGGAACTGTCCCCTTCTCACCACCTCTGATAGCATCGCCGAGCTTCAGGCTACCATCGTTTTTTGCCTGGGTGGTTACGACAGCCTCCTGACCAGGTCTTCCCTTCTGCCTCGACCCCTGCAGTCTCTTCTCAAATAGCAGCCAACAGGGATGCTGTCATTGCTGTGCGCAGAAATCCTCCATGACTTCCTTTGGTGGCTCTAAATAAAAGTCAAAATGCTTAGAATCGCTGCTGGGCGTGCTCCCTCCGCTCAGCCTGCCTCCAGGGCTTCCGCGCCCCTCACACTGGCCAAGCTTTCCTGCCTGCACCCCGTCCCCAGCACCCGGCTCTCTCCTGCCTCCACCATGTCCCTCCCACACTGTTGTGTCTGCTTGGTGTCTCTGTGACCACCGTGCTCAAGCAGTCCGCCCACCTTGCCACCCCTTCCCTGCTTGAGTTCTAAGTTAGCACTTGCCTGACCTCTGACAGACTCTGGGCCCCTCTTTTCTCGCAGTGAGTGCTTCTTCCATTTCCATGTGGCCATTTCACCGCAAGAATTCCTCCCTATTGCTAAAGGCTTCCAGTTACAATTACAGGTAGAAAACAAACTGAAGACTTGGGTTTTTATCCCTTTGGTTTATTTTGGGGCTCTGCAGATAGCATTTCCCCACAAGCTTAGCTTCTTCCACAAATGACGGGGATGGACGTGTTGGAACTGGGTCCGTTTCTTTGTTCTCAGGTGGGCTCACATCTGTCACCAGGCATTGAGGTCATTAGCTGGTCCCTCCTGAGTCAGAATCTCCTCCAGCCTTTTCATAGTTTTGTAAATAAATATTGGGGCTGGGGATGTGGCTCAAGCGGTAGGGTGCTCACCTGGCATGGGTGCGGCCCGGGTTCAATCCTCAGCACCATATAAAAATAAAATAAAGATGTTGTGTGCACCTAAAGCTAAAAAATAAATATAAATAAATAAATAAATAAATAGAGAAGCAGAACATGAGCACTCTTTCCTGGTATTGGAGTTTGAGCAGGGGTGCTTAGCCACTGAGTTACACCCCTAGCTCTTTAAATTAATCAACTAATTATCGTTATTATTATTATTTTTTTTGACGGGGACTGAGTTGCCCAGGCTGGTCTTGAACTTGTGATTCTCTTCCCTCAGTCTCTCAAGTACCTGGGTTACAGGCCTGTGCTCCCAAGTTTTTTTCCCTTCCCTTAATCCAAGTAGAATGTGCCCACGGTCCAGCCTGCAACAGTCCCAGGAGCTGGCAGTGAGGTCCCACGGTTTGCTGTGCCCCTCCACAGGCGAGTCTCTCCCCACAGGGAGCAACTTTCAACTCCTGCAGGTGCTGATTCCAGCTTGTTTGTGCCCCAGTTTTAGATGGACTGCTTACCTTTTGATTCTTTCATTAAGACGCCTGTGAAGTCCTGGATTTCATTTTCTTCCCCAGCCTTCCCTTTTGTTTATCCCTTTCTCCCCCCTGCTCTCCTCCCCCACCCTGCTCTCCCCTCTTCTCTCTCCCCTGCTCTCCTTCCCCCCCCATGCTCTCCTTTCCCCTTCCCCTCCCCCCTCTCCCCTGCTCTCCTCCCCTACTCTCCCCCTCCCCCCTGCTGTCCCCCTCCCCCTTCTGCTCTGCTCCACCCTCCCCCTCCCCCCATCTGCTCTCCTCCCCCACTCTCCCCCCCACTCTCCCCCCCACTCCTCCCAGGACTCTTCTTGATTCAGTCAATGTTTGTTGTGTGCCTGGTTTGGGGACACAAGCAGGCTCAGATATCGCTGTACCATGCTGTTTCTGTTTGGGGATTTTCTGTTAATAGCTGCTCTTTTCTTTGCGTGGTTTCCTGGTACCTGTACTAATTGTTCCCTACCTTCTCATGGCATCTCGGAATAATTTTCCAGGTGGAGTTAAGTGTATGTTTTTCTTAAACAAATTTTACCAAATTATTTCTGCGAATATCAATATCAGTATTTAAAATATCTGAGATGCTTTTACTCATTGTGCTTTTTTTTTTTAACACAATGCCTTTATTTTTTTATGTGGTGCTGAGAATCGAACCTGGGTCCCGCCCATGCTAGGGGAGTGCTCTACCGCAGAGCCACAATCCCAGCCCCGTTTTTTTGTGCTTTTTTTAAGTCTTCAGATGCTAAAGTGAAATTCGCATTCACAGAACCTCTCTGTGCAGACTGGCCCGTGTGGCTAGCGGCTGCCGTGCTGGACAGAGTGGTTCTGTGCTTTCTGTTGCAGGGTTTTCATGAGACTTCCTTTTGGAGGCTGCATCCATCTGTCTGGTCTGTGGACCTGCTACCCATAGCTGTCATCTTAAGACTTCCTTTGCTTTCTCCACCAAAGTCCCCTTTTCCTGAATTTCGTATCTTCTTGTGTCCTTCTAGTAGTTTCGCTAGGGGCAGTCACGATGGTGCCGACACCACTGTCTCTGAGTCAGACTGGCAGGAAACTCCATTTCCAGAGTTGGGTGGAAATTCCTTTGCCTCTGTGCTTAGGTTGGACGGTTTTCTGTGTCCGTCTGTCTATCTTCACCCAGGTGCAAGGACGTGCTGAGAAGGAGCGTGGGTGGTGACGTGCAGACACGCAGGGGTCGGGAGTGATTTTGTTGTCCCTTCCCATTTGTGGACTGTGGGGCTGGGGGTGCATTTCTAGGTGGGAGCTCGGTTTCCTTCAGAATCTGGAAGGCATCGGGCATTCCTGGCAGCTCTGCGTGCGTGTGCCAGTCCACAGCCATGCTGGTCACCTTCTCCTTTGAAAGTGAGCTGTTTTCTCCTCAGAAACACTGAGTGTCCTGGAGTTGCTCATTAATGTGCCTTAGGATGGGTCTGTTTTGTCTTTGTGATGAGTACTTGATAATCTGGGAAATTGCCTTCAAAATTTTTCTGATGCTTATAGTTTCACTTTGGTTTGTTTATTTTATGGATTTGTTTGTGGGGCTAGGAATCAAACTCAGGGTGCCATGCATGCTAGGATTTGTTTTTGGCTTTACTTTTTAGAGGTGTTTTCTTTACTTCTATCTGAGCCTTCAGCTGAACTTACCAATTTTGTTATTTTGTTTCTAATTCCAAGAGAAAATTTTGTTTCTATAATATTCTGTTCTTAATTTATAGATAGGTCTTTTCTTATCGTTCTGACCATATTGGTAACATATTCTAAAATTGTTTTGTAGTTGTAAAGGGGCAGAAAGCCTTTATGTCCACGTGGTGCTGAGGCTGGAACCCAGCCCCGCCCCGCCCCGCCCTTGGTCACGCAGTTTGTTTCATCCGAGGGGCTTTTTTCCTGGTTTTTGCCTTTTTCTTAGAAACTGTCCTGTCACATCTTGTCGTCAGTGTTGTCTGCGTGTGAGGGAGTACGGGTAGATGGGGAGCCCCAGCAGGTGGCGCGGTCACAGGCCTGGGCTTGCACAGCTGTGGGGGGATCTGGTCCCAGCCTCTGGCCTGGAGGGGAGGGGCCGCCAGCGGTGTGCAGCTGTTTTTTGAGGGAAGGACAGTTCCGGTGTGCAGCTTGCAGGGTGTCCCTCACCCCCTGGCTTGGGCGGGGCATCTCCCCCTTCACTGTGCCAGTTCAGCTCCAGTTTACGTTTTCCAGAAAACAGACTGGGGACAGCCCCGGCTGCCCGGCTGCTGATGTGTCGGTGGCTCTCCCAGGTAGTGGCGCTCCTAACAGCCTGACTTCAGCTTCCAGAATCCTGTCACCATTGTCTCACTGGCTGCTGTCCACTGTGGGTTTGTCTTTCTTTTTTTTTTGAATTGTGGTAAAACCTACAAAATTTAGAGTCTACCGCTTTAACCGTCTTTGCAGGTACAGGCGAGAGGCCGTGAGCGCAGCCAGGCTGTGTGGGGTTCTGGGCAGTTCTAGAACAGACGCACCTGTGATGGATGGCCGTGCGCTTGGGGGAGCACGAGCAGGGAACGGGGTGGCCTGTGTCGTCCTGGAGCAGGGCCAGGAGGGTCTCTTGGATCCTGGAGGGAGGCGGCTCCCCCCTTAGTGGGAGAGCAGGGATTTGGCTGGCGTGCGTGTCCTTTTGGGAAAGGCTCCGTTGGAACTTGAGGCCTGGCGTTCCACGCTCCTGGAGATCTGCCTGCCCACCGTGTCCTCCAGCGTCTGTTGTTCCTCCCACTGCCCACTCGCTGTTCCTGGCACAGGATGACGCCGCAGCCTTTGCCCGCTGGGTGTTCCTGAGTGAAGTGAACGCCCCCCACCTCTGTCTCTGCCTCCGTCCTCATCATCCTCATCTGTGGCTCCCAGCCAAGTCACTGCCTCCCACCCCAGACCTGGGCTCGGTCCTCCTGTTTTCCTCCTGGAACCTTGAACACATCTCTGAGCTATCACCCCGCCCTTCCCACACAGCCTGGCCCTCTGCAGTGTCTGTGCCTGGCACGCCGGCCGCAGGTAGATGTCCTGGTGGATGCACAGTGCCAAAGATTTCAAGAGAGCTCTTTATCCTTTTTTGTAGGACATCCGACATGAAGCCAGTGACTTCCCCTGTAGAGTGGCGAAGCTTCCTAAGAACAAAAACCGAAACAGGTACCGAGATGTCAGTCCCTGTAAGTATCCACCCGCAGGCCGCTTCCCCTCCTCCTGCAGGGCCTGTGGGTCAGCTTGCTGTTCGCCCCGAGGCTTGCAATATATCGATTGTAGACTTGATTGTTTGCTGTAATAGGGACATTGGAGACTTATAGTAATGGTTCATTTTTCCAGCATTGTAGAGGGAAGGTTTCAGTTTCTGGAAAATTCAGCAAACAGTTCAAAGCACTTTTTTTTAGCTTGACTGTTTTGTAATGAATCATTTTCCTACCAGCTGAAGCAGAGCGGAGCAGGCCTAATGGAACCTTTCTGGTGACTCAGCAGCAGTATTATTAGCCCAGCCTCATGTTGAACCACAGGAGTGCCCCACACAGGCAGTCGGGTGGGGGCTGTGGATCCGCCTCTAATTGTGCATCGCACCCCTCCAGCCCTGCCACGTCTCTGCCACCACTGCTGCTCCCTCGTACAGTGTGGGTGCGCCTGCTGGCCTCGGCACCCTCCTGCCTCTGAGCGACTGGCACCCAGGATGCCAATATCTTGAAAATAAATAACTGAACTTGTTAGAATTTGTGCAAAACAAGGAAAACCAGAGCTGATTTCAAGACCTGGGCCTAGAGGAGACAGTCAAACTAAAAAAAAGTGCTTTGAACTGTTTGCTGACCTCGGCAGCCGTCACCCTGCACGGGGTCTGCAGACCCTGGAGGGGGCTCAGAAGGGTGATGGCTGCCGGGGTCTCGGCAGCGCTCAGGTTCCGGGACCTAGAATTGGTGAGGAGCACGTGCCTCCTGGCCACTGCACGGTCCCCTGCTGGCTTTGCATCTCACTCTGCCACCGAGGACTGTGTGGCTCCGGCAGCTGGCTTTCTTCTCTGACTGCCAGTAAGACAGGGGTCACCCTTACCTGTGGGAGTGTGTGACGATGGGATGAAACGCACTGGCCGCTTAGCCCAGGGCCTGCTCAGGCGTAGAAAGCACTTGGTAAATATCAGCCGAGGCGGAGACCGCCGCCACCAGGACATCTGAAGTGCAGTCCTGGGTCCTCAGGTGCCACGGTGGTACCCGAGCACCGGATGCTCTTGTTTTAGCATGTCTAGACCCAGGCACTGCATAAGTATTTATTTAAAAAAAAAAAATGAATAAGAACAAAAAACCTTGTTGATGCCGCTGTGAAGCCCTGCTCAGAAACTTCTGGAGAGCTGGTTGAGTGGACGGCACAGTGAGGGTTCACCTCTTTCCTTTGGTGCCAGGTTCCCCTGGGTCGCTAGCTTTTGCCGTACTTGCTCTGAACCAGGGAGCGATGTTGTCTGTGATATTCATTGGCTACATTTTTACCTCTTATCTAAATGGTTTAAGAACCAGTTTCCAATATTTAACATATTCTTCCTGGGAGGTAATTCCTGAACTTTTTCACCCAACCTCATTCCTCCTGTCCTCCTTTCCTCCCCCACCTCACCTTCCAGTAGAAAAAGTAATTTGCTGTTCACATTAGGGGGAAAGGGGGCATGAGTCCAGGTGGAAGGGGACCTGCCACCTGGCTCAAGATGCTGATAGTGTCAAGAGCACTCTTCTGCACCAGCAGCTGAGCTCAGCTCTGCACTCACATGCCCTGGTCACCTCTTCCCGAAGTACTCTTGTTAGCCTTGCACTTGGCAAGTGAGAATACAAGGCCCAGGGGACCAGTTGTCACCCAGGGCCACCTGGTGTGGTCTGAGTCCACCAGCCCAGGAGTGCCAGTCACACGATTGGTTTTGAGATCTTTTATTTCCATGATCCACTGAGAATTACCCAAGTGTCGCAGTTTGTACCAGCCCTCGCCCTCGTGGTCCAGCGGTGGCCAGGGCTCAGGCTCCCCTCTCTCGGGAGCCCTTCTCAGAACAAAAGCCACAAGCCACTCACCCTCCCTGTAATTCTGCGTCTCCTGTTGGCCTCAGAGAGAATGTGCTATTTAGGGGTGGTCACCTGGGTTCATTGTCCCTTATGCTGTGCCAGGAATGCAAGTACCCACCTGCTCCCGTGGACCAGCATGATAAGGAGAGTGGCCCTCAGGGTGGCGCTGCTCTCGTGACAATCATGATGAAAGAAAGTGGCGTTGGTTTCCAATAACCTGGGGTAGAAATTCCAAATGAGTTTATTTTTAAAAACTAATCTAAAAGTTACATTTCTATATTGGTAGTGTTTTGGGTTTGGAGTTTTTTTTCCAGCCAAATTCTCTTTTTAAAGTCTTTGATGATGACATTTGAAAGGCCTGAATTGTTTAAGTTAATTATACTTGAACTTAAAAAAAAAAAAAAAAAAACTTAGATAAAAGAATCCCAGGTATGCCTCCATGGCGCTGGGTGACGGGCCATCAAGTCTCATGCCTGTGGACACAGTTGGGTGGAGGCGCGGTCACAGCCTTCCTGCTGCTGTCGCTCACTGTGCCGGCGACAGCTGGGAGGGCTGCGTGGGATTTTTTGGTAAATTTTGTTCCCTTTCAAAGATTAAAGCCACGAGGGGCTGGGGCTGGGGCTGGGGCTGAGCACTGTCTGGCACGTGCGAGGCCCTGGGTTTGATCTTCAGCACCACAGAAAATAAATAAAGAAAACAAAGGTATCATGTCCATCTATTAAAAAAAAAAAAAGATTAAAGCTGCTGTGTTTTTTACCCTGTAGAAGTTTGTTAAGCATTAGAAAATGGCTCCTTTGGTGGCCCAGTGTGGCCCTCCAGGTTTGGGGAGTGTGATGCTGTCACAGGAGGGAGGACTAGAGCAGACCCTGGGCTGGGGCCTGTGCAGGGCCTCGTGTGGCCCGTCACTGCTCCCTCGGAGCTGCAGACGCTCAGAGAAGCCTTTTGCAGATGCCAGTCGCCCACACAGACGGCAGGCAGCACCCGCCAGCCCTGGGCTCCCCTCTCTGCTGTGGGGTGCACGGCTGTGTGGACATCTCACCCCCAGATGGACTGGGTTCTGTTTGCCTTTCAGTTGACCACAGTCGGATCAAGCTGCACCAGGAGGAGAACGACTACATCAACGCTAGTTTGATAACAATGGAGGAAGCCCAGAGGAGTTACATTCTCACCCAGGTAAACAGGTTGTCTGGGATTTTTTTAACCTTAACTTAAAAGAGTTTGTGCCTAAACAAAGCCTGCCATGTTGTCTAGAAGTTCAGGTGTTTAATAAACCAACGAGCAAAATAGGAAAAACATCCTCCTGTGAAGATTCAGCCTGTTGTGACCCTGCTCTGTTCCGGAAGGCACAGAGAAGCGGCCGTAGGTTGGCAGCAGCCTGGGGACGGGCAATGGCGCACGGCCTGGAAGGGCCTGTACCGTGCTGATTCTCGAGGACTCACCTCAGCGCCAAGCACCTCTGCAAGAGGGTGGCAGGAGGCTAGTCACCTCTGTCCCAAGAGCCATGCGGAACTCCTCACCATGGCCCCTCTTTTGGCCCCGAGAAAAGTGTCATTAGAGAACAGGGACAGACGTGAATAGTCACTGAAAACCCCCACCAGCTTTTGGCGTCTTCATGGGAGAAGAGCGCGGTGGTTTAAAGATTAACCGCGCCTCGTAAACACTTGGTGGTTTGTGACCCCAAGACCACAAGTATCTAGACCGGGTAAAGCCGACTCTTTATTCTTACTGATTAATCAACTAATGAAGTTATTCGCTGTTCTCCGTATTGCCATGTTACCTGAGGCTGGCCTAAAGAGTCTGAAGTTCCCCATTGATTTTTCTCCTGATGGTCACTTCTCGCTTGTCGGGCTTCTGTGGGATGATGGAGCACCTTCTGCTTGCTGTGTAAAAATGGAAGTGCTGGCAAAGCCGGAAGCCTTGGGAACAAAGGCTGCTTTGGACAGGGACCTGGGCCAGGGCGTATGTGTCACTGGCCCTTCTCGCTCCCTTCTTGTCCCACCTGTTCCTCCCCACCCGTGACCCATGCCTCCCAGTCAGCGTGGGGTCCTTCAGCTTGGCCAGCGCGGCCGCAGGGCGTGGAGTGAGTTCCTGGCTTGTGCACCAGCCGCCCCCAGGCGCCAGCCCCTGCTCCTCCCACACCTCTGGGTGTCGAGCTGGGCTTCTGGGAACAGGGCCCTGGGACGGTGGGGCCTGCCTGCTGGGGGCCGGGGTTGAGGCCCAGGACCTCTCCAGGGCTTCTCCTGTGAGAGGTCTCCTTGCTGAGGTCAGGAAGCACTTTAGTCCCCCATTCTAGGGCGTGTAGGGTCAGCTTGAGCACTGAAGGGTTTCTCGTGCTGTCCCCCCACCCCCTGCCCTCGCAGTTGTTGGAACCCGTGACATTCCGCCAGTCCTGTTGGTGGGCCCACTGATGTCGGTGAGCTGCTCACGCGTCCCCTTGCCCTGGGGTTTTCAGAAGGAATCAAAACAGCCTCCCGCACAGTGGCCCTCCCAGACAGTGTGGCTGGGACCTTCCCCAAGCCAGACTCAGGGCATGAGAGGGTGGCCAGCCAGGGCTGTGCTTGCAGGAGCTGCGTTTGTTAGCTGGGGGAGGGTGGCCTGTGTGAAGGCCTGTGCTGGCCAGAGCTGAGCTGGGGAAGGAGGGACTTGTTGAGGGCAGGCCGCTGCAGAAGAGAGGGCGGGCGGAGGAGTCAGGCAGCTGCGGGGACTCCAGCGGGTGGGCAGAGCACTCTTGGAGAGACGGTGCTGGCCCCAGGGAGCAGCTTGCCCTGGTGGGTGGCGCTGGTGACGGTCCTCCCAGGCAATGCTGCATCCTGGAACACTGGTGCCAACTGGGCGGCGGGCTGTAGCCAAATAGGCCAGCTGCTCCGCAGGCGTCCCTGTGCCCACCTGCATGACCATCTGGGTATCCACATTCCTGTGTTCCTTGGTCCAGGAGTGAAGGCCGAGTGTGGTCAGGTCTGGGTGATGGTAGGAGTGGGGCTTCCCTCTGCTGGGTGCCCCCGAGCGTGGGCTCAGTCCTTGGTGGCTGTGAACATGCCCTGGGACGAGGAGCTGTTTACACTCAAGGGAGATAGAGGGGGACGGAGGCACCTGCCTGAGGTCACAAGGTGATAAACGATTGGAAGAGTCACAGTTGGTCACACTTTTGCTGCCTCTCACTGCCTCGAGAGTTTTGTCCCACGTCCCACCTGCCCTTGGCGAGGAGCCCGGGAGCCCCTCAGCCAGCCCAAGCCAGGAAGCCCGTTGGCAGCCTGTATTGGGGTGCGCCACTGAGGTTGACACAGGCCTGTGACAGCTGCCCACCAGGCTAGGAGGGCAGTCCTGTTCCTGCCTTAGCCTCCATTCTGCCTGGGCTGGGAGACCTGAGGGTGCCCCCGACTGCTGACTGTCACAGGTAAGCCCATGCTGTGGTGTCCCCGCGTCACCGTGTCTGGTCTTGTGTGCTTGCAGGGTCCTTTGCCTAATACGTGTGGGCACTTCTGGGAGATGGTGTGGGAACAGAAGAGCAGGGGTGTGGTCATGCTCAACCGCGTAATGGAGAAGGGCTCGGTAAGTCGCACGCTGCTTCCTCTTGATGTCACGGTCCGTTGGTCCTGATTTATTTTTACTTTAAATTACGTTTGTAGTTCCTTTGCATAGCATATTTGTCATTTAAAAAAATCATAGAAGCGACATATAAAGACCCATTTGTTGTAAGCAATCAGTTTCCTGAACGGAGAGGGAGAGGAGCCAGCCTGCCGTGGCTGGTCCCCGCTGGTGGGCTGCTCGCTCCATGCGGGGCTCCTCGTCCCCTGCTGTGGAGCCGGGTGAGCGCCGCCGTTCTTGACAAGCAGCTTTCGGTGCGTGTTCATGGAGCCTGCCTCCCGGCTGGTCAGAGAGCCTCCTGTGGACATGCAGAGGTGGCTGCGGAGCCCTGGAGGCCGCTGGCCTCGAGGTTAGATTTGTTGCCCAGAAACGCCCAGAGGCCCAGCACGGAGCCGCCCGCTGCATCGGTGTCTGCTGGTGTGTCCACGCCACACTCTGCCATCGTGGGTTCTGTGCCCCGGTTAAAGCCCTGCCCCTCCCACGTCTGTCCCTCAGCCACCCCTGCTTCAGCTGCTGCCTCAGTCCATTCTGTACCATGCTTCCAGAATGTTCTTCCTCCCTCAGGCTCACCACCCCTTTTCCCAGCTGAAACCCCTCTGTTTCTCCTTGCTCACAGGAGGCACGTGGCGACTTACAGAGCCCTGCACTCAGGCCTGCTTACCTCACTGTCCCCACTCTCCAGACTCCTGCCAAGACAAATTTTCTCTTTCAGTTTCTTAACTCTGTTCTTTGATCCAAGGGTCTGAATCACAGCGCCACCCTCACCCCATGTCCAGGTATCCTCAGGTTGCTGCCCCAGGTCACCTGGTAACTGTACTGTAACTTCCCCTCAAGTCTCTCTGTTGTAGGAGTGGCTTCGTAGGCAGGGCCAAGACTGGCATTCAGCAGGGCCACAGGCTCCTGCTCCCCACGCCCGCCCCTCCCTGGCTCTGCCAGCTCTTCTGGGGCTTCCCAGCTTCAGAGTCAAGTTGAAGCCCTCGGAGAAGATGAGCTGAGGATCGTGGGGATGTGCAGCCTGGAACCAGAGAACTGGGTATCCCTGGGCCTTGCCCGGCCTGGCACTGTGCTCCTGGGGGTCAGCTGGGTGATCTCATAGCTGTCCTGGCCGCCTTGGACAGAGAAGCCACCCTGCAAAGAAAGCACAGTCATGTTCCAAAGAGTAAAAATTCAGTGCACAGAAGACGTGCATCAGAGACGGAGTGGGCAGCATGTGCCTGGCACCAGCCACAGCGCCACCGTCTCCTGCTGAGGAAGCAGCCCGGCAGCTCCTGAGAGACAGGCCCTGGGCTGGAGTCGCTGCGGCCTCACCTGAGTTCACTGCGACCCCCTTGAGAGTCACGCAGGCTCAGTGTCTGCGCAGTGCCAGAGGCGGCCAGCCCGCGGTTCAGACCATCCTGCGCCTCTCCCCGTAGGACTGCTTTTTTGGTGAAAGTGGCTTTTCACTCTTCCCTTTCTGCTTCTGTGGCCTGATTACTACAGGTGAGGTTCCAGCCCTGTCCTCTGCACTCCTGTCAGCAGTGCCGGACACCAAGCTCTAGGTTCCCAGGGCGCGCTCTGCTGGGGAGCCGCCAGGGATTGAACCCAGAGCTTTGGAACCTCTCAGCACAAGTGACATTGGGCTGGCCATTCTCTGCTGGAATGAGCTGACCTGTGTGTTTTAGGATGATCAGCAGCTTTTCTGGCCCCGCCCACTAGGTGCTAGTAGCATCCATCTCCCAAATGTGGCACTCAGGCTTGGCTGTCGGGGTCCCTCGGGGGCAGGATTGCTGCTGGCTAGAACTGCTCTGGGTGATACTGGGGGTTGGGGTTTTTAAAGTCAAGATATTCATTCAAAAATATCGGATTTTCCTTTCATTGATTGATTTGAATGTTGCTTTCATTTCCAGGAAAACCTCTTTGCTATTAGTTCACAGTTTGCTTTAGCAACTGTTGTCATATTACAACACGGAGCTGGGTCGGGTGCCATAGTTACATGCTCGTCACTGGGCCTTGTTGTTTCCTCCCCAGCAATGACCATAAATAGACCACACATCACTGCAAAGTCGTTCCCCCTTGAGATATAGTACTATTGGCCGTCAGAACCGTGGCTGGTGGCCTGAGGTGGTTCTCTGTGAACAGGTAGCAGTGCTCCTCCTTGTCTGCTGAAAGTGTCCGGTCCAGGCTGGTTATTCAGGCATGCAGACTGGCACAGAAACCGCTGCATGTTTCTTGGGGATCAACATCTTCAGTTCTGCATCAACAGGATCACTCCACAAGGGTTGGCTGGGGTCGGGGCTTGCCGAGAAGCCGCTTGGTCTGGATGGCTCTCACCTGGCCGTCCCCGTCCACGCTGCTCGTGCTGTGACTCGCTTACAGAGAGTTTCCATCTGCTTTCTGCTTTCCTTCTTTCACCAAAAGCCCAGGAAATTCCCCTCTTACTGTTGGCAGACCTGACTGTGACCTCCTGGGACCTCGCATTCCTGGAAGCCAGTTTTGCAGAAGATAATTGTGTGTGTTGGACGGGGGTCACGCACATGGCCAAAGTGCTTGTTGGTTCAATTTTAAAATTGACTTTAGACACGTCAACATGGAGCGAGCCTGTGTGAGGGCTGGCTTGCTGCTCATTCAGAGCAACATGGAGTGAGCTCCATGAGTCTCTCTCGCCCTTCCAGAACTTGGCCTGTCTCTCTCCCAAACCCTGTGGAGCCACGGTTGGGCTCCGGGCTTCTACGCACACGAATCTGCATCTTGTCGTGTGGCCTGTGCCCATGCACCTCCTGCTCTGTGCACCAGCTCTCTGTTCATGTTCGGGAAAACCACGTCACTCATCTCAGGGTCCAGGACTGGCTCCTAGAGGTGGTTCCTACGACGGCTTGGCCCCTTGTTTAGGAAGGCCTGAGGACCCTCACTGACACCTGCCTTCATGGTGGAAATAGCAGCTACTCGCAATGCCACCATTTTTCTGTCTGGTGCCAACCAAGATAGGCCTCAGTTTGGTTTGGTTGGATTTGGTACCATGGATTGAACCCAGGGACACTTAACCACTGAGCCACATCCCAGCCCTTTTTTTATACTTTATTTAGAGACAAAGTCTTGCTGAAGTGCTTAGAGCCTTGCTAAGTTGCTGAGGCTGGCTTTGAACTTGCGATCCTCCTGAACTACTGGGATTACAGGTGTGTGCCACCGTGCCCAGCTAGGCCTCAGTTTTGAGTCCCCAGTGACGAACTATTTTCTCATAAAAGTCAGTCTCCCATTCAAGTTGGTGTGTTTAATAGGGTATCTGCCGTAGTGATCGGTGCTTATTTTGTGTGTTTAAAAACTTCTATAGAAAACAACAGAGATGTTCCTATAGAAGCCTGAAGAGTTCTTAAAATTAAATATTGGTTGACGGATGCTTGGTCATGTGCCAGAAATCCTCTGTAATCTTAGTTTTTGCCCAGATTATAAAGATTTATTAAGCTTTATTTTTAGTTCTGAAAGTGAGTGCTTGCCAAATGGAGGTGACATGGAAAACTTGTCTGCCCAGCCGACGAGCTGAGGGTCAGTGGGCGCTCGCTGCCCTCTGCTTCCTCCTCTCCCTGCTCGTGGTGGTGGGAGCCCACGCCAGCACAGGTGGCCTTGAACCACCAGGTCAGACTGTTCCTGGGGTCCAGCTGTCAGGGTGTGGCAGGGAACGCGTCCTGGCCAGGCCTGCGGAGGTCTTGTTCCCCGCGCCTCTGGCTCTTGGGCTCCACGGGCTCTCGCCTCCTGGCCCGTGCCCACGTCCCGTGTGGCAGAATTGCCGTGGTGCTGACACCCAGCCCCGTCCAGGGTCTCGTCTCATCTCCAGCAGCTCATCACTGGTGACTGGGTGACGTGGGTGAGACTGGCCCAAGCTTTACGACGGGCTCTGGAGACTCTGGAGAAAGCCCAGTTGGTGACAGTCTCACGGGTGTCTCTCGCCTTTGCTTTGGTCTTGTTTGTGGGAGCTCCCAGCCTCAGCGGAACAGGACCGTCCACGTCCCTCTTCCCTCTCTGGGTCGGTGCATCCTGTGTGGCTCAGCCTTTCCAGGGCCTACTCGCGTCCCTCGGGGCTCATTTTCAGTTCCTGTGAGGTTTCCTTTGGGCTGAGGCATCTACCAGCAGCTGGGTCAGGTTTGGCTGCATTCAGGCCCTTGCAGGAGGCAGAACAGCTGGTGGGCAAGGGTCAGACCCCTGAGCACCCCCTTGCTACAGAGACCCAGAGCTGCTGGGTGGTGAGGCTGCGCCCCGTCCGCATGGCCACCCCATCACTCTCTAGTGCTCCTCCAATCCCAAGAAACAGGCTGCTGCGCTGACCGTGTCTTCCAGGCTCAGAAAATTCTAGGCCTTTACATTGTCGTAAAGCTCAGGAATGGTCTCCAAGCCTCTTGTCTTGGGAAAACAGTTGGTTGCTCACAATAATTCAGCGTTATTTCCTTCCATAGTTAAAATGTGCACAGTACTGGCCGCAGAAAGAAGAAAAGGAGATGATCTTTGATGACACAAATTTGAAATTGACGCTGATCTCCGAAGACATCAAGTCCTACTACACAGTGCGACAGTTGGAGCTGGAGAACCTTGCGGTAAGACCACCTGCACCCGGGCACCTCGGACACTTGCTAGTTGGGCTGCTTCTCCCTGACCCAATGACGCGTTTCCCTGTGTCTGAACCCTGCCCTGCACATGGTCTTGGGGCGAGCAGAGCTCGTCGTGCACCTACCAAGTGCCAGGGTGCCCGGGAGGGTGGGAGTCAGGTGCTTTCCCTCCACAGAGCTCTCTGCCCTCCAGCACCAGTGAACTCCGGTTCCGGGAAGAGACAGGCTTCTCATCTACAAGTGATCTGTCCCTGCCCGGGCCACCTGAAAGCTAAATGCCACAGCGTGCCGCCGCCTCTGTGGTCTGCGGCCTCCAAGGAGTCTCCCGGGCTTGCTCCGGTCTCCTGGGCAAGGCCTGGGGTGTATCTGCTCTGTGAAGAGTCCTAACACAGCTGCTTGCTGTCACTAAAAGATTGTCTTGGAACGTGGCAGGACACTGTTAAGAAGTACCACAGGGGGCCCTGCCCGTGAGCAATCTGAATCATGACCTGGAGGGGTACAGTGCTGGGCACAGTGGGAGGGGCTCCAGACAGAGCGGGGACAACACTGAACATGGTGGCCACCACCTCCTCTAGAGCCAAACTGCCCGTGTTTGAGTCCCAGCCCTGCCATTTCAGACTGTGACTCTGGGGGCAGGGGCTGCACCACCCCGTGTCCGTGCCTCCTACCCTGTCAGACTGGGCTCTGGAGGGCCCTGGGAGGTAGGAATGGGAGGAGGGTCAGCAGGTGACGCGGGCGCAGGCCCATGGTCCCGTGGCGCTGTCCAGGCCAGTCCAGTTAGTGTGAGGGAAGATGGGGCCACGGGAGCCTGGGGAGCAGGCCTGCTCCTGGTGATGGCGCTCACATGCTGCGGCCCAGCCCTGTGGTCCTGTTACTGCATCAATTGTTGAAGTAAGATCTGGAGCGAGTGCCGGTGGCCGGAAAGTGAAGAGGTTGGAGCAGTGTGGCTCCTGGACGCCGCGGCACAGCTGCCTGCACTTCCTGCCCTTTCTGCCCTGTGCACCAGGGAGGAGCCGTGTCACTTCTCTGCGGTGGCGTGTGCTTGTTCGCAAAGTAGTCCACCTTTCCAGTCCTTTTCCTGTGTGTCAGCCTGAGGTGGTTGAGGGGAGCAGCTCTGAAGTCACAGGGTGCACAGCTGTGACTGGGTTTTGTGTGAGGACCTGTCCGCTCCCGCCCACTGTGTTATTCAGGAGCCCTGAGAAGCCAGGCGGGCACACCTGCAGTCCCAGCGGCTCAGGAGGCTGAGGCAGGACCGTCCTAAGTATGAGGCCAGGCTTGGCAACTTAGTGAGACCTTGTCCCAAAATAAAAAATTTAAAGGGTTGGGATGGGGCTCGGGTCGAACGCTTATTTAGCGTGTGCACAGCCCCGGGTCCCCTTCCCACTGCAGCAAAAAGTAAAAAAATAAAATAAAAAGCCCTTTCTTAGCACTGGGTGACCAACGGGACCCGAAGGAGAATGGAGTCCCTCCAGCAGAGCAGCGGGCGGAGGAAGGCCCCGGGGCCCACACCTCTTTGGGGACTAAGGAAGCCTGGCTTGGGCGTGCTTTCTTCCTCATTTTTAAAGTATATTTTAAGTGCTTTTCTCATCTGCCAAAATAGTCCTGTTCTAGTTACATGGAGATGCTCTTCACGGGAGGAGAGTAGATGGGCTCCGTGTGGCTCTCGTATGTGAAGGTGTCTCTGCAGGAGACGCCGTGGACCTGGCAGCTAGATGCCAGCCCCATGGCTTCCTGTGGCACAGTCACAGTTGGCATCTCTGGGAGAGCAGCCGGGTCTTGGGCCCATCGTGCCTGCACGGGGCTGGCACGTGGCGCATGCTGTGCACCCTTTGGTGGTTACTGGAAGGCTGGGAGAGGGGGAGCACTTTGGGACAAGGGCCTGGGTTCCTGCAGCAGCTCTGAGCAGGGCCTCTCACCTCTGGAAACTGGGAAGAGTGGGCGCATCTCTTGAGCTGGGTGCTGGGCTCCACACGGCCACGATCCCCCTCTAAAACGACCATCCCTTGACACACCCAGAAGCCTCGAGGCCCGGGTGGCCCAGCCTGGTGCCCACACATGCAGTTACTTCTTCACCCTCTGCAGGAAGCACAAAAGCTTTCTGATGAAGTCACTGCGGGTGGCAGAGCAGTGCCGCGTCACTGTGGCTGGCGAGGCCAGAGAAGGTGGCTGTATCCACATAGGCAGCGGAGGCAGGGCCTTGGGGGAAGCAGGTGGGGCTGAGCCATCCCAGAGGCAGCCCACAGGTCTACGTCCGGTGCCTGGTGGCCCAGGGCTCTGCGCTTCGTCAGCAGGCGGGAGGCTGCAGAGGGCTTGGTGGGTTTCTCCACACTCTTCTCACTGTCATGTGACTTTTTATCTTTCAGAATCAAGAGACTCGGGAGATCTTACATTTCCACTACACCACGTGGCCTGACTTCGGGGTCCCCGAGTCACCAGCCTCCTTCCTGAACTTCCTTTTCAAAGTTCGTGAGTCGGGCTCGCTCAGCCCGGAGCACGGCCCCATCGTGGTGCACTGCAGCGCCGGCATCGGCAGGTCGGGGACCTTCTGCCTGGCCGACACCTGCCTCCTGCTGGTGAGAAGGTCTTGGAAGGCTCCCTGGACGCCCCAGCCCACCCGGCCCCAGCCCGGCCACAGCTGCCGGCCACTGCCTGTGAGGGCAGCTTGGCTTTGTAACACCCCTGGGGTGGCTTTGTCCCTCAGGGCTCTGTTCGCAGAGGGTTCCCATCTCACCGTGGGCCCAGGTAGAGCCGGAGCACCCTTCCCCCTCGTTCTCTACCCCCCCAGTCCCCGTCCACAGGGCCCAGATTTCCCCCATTTTTCCATGTTTTCTGGAACTCCTCTGCCTGCCCCACGGCGATTTCCCCGGGGCAAACCAGAGCACTCCCACCCCGGGGAGTGGGGCTGGCTGAATCCTGTGTCCTCTCTGACGGTCAGATGGACAAAAGGAAAGACCCTTCTTCTGTGGACATCAAGAAAGTGCTGCTGGAAATGAGGAAGTTCCGGATGGGGCTGATCCAGACCGCCGACCAGCTGCGCTTCTCCTACCTGGCCGTGATCGAAGGCGCCAAGTTCATCATGGGAGACTCTTCAGTGCAGGTCGGCTGCGCTTTAGTGTTTGTCTCTGTGCGCGTGCGTGGGCAGTGCTGGGGCGGAACCAGGCCCTGTGCACGCAGGCCAGTGTCCCACCACTGAGCTGTGGGCCCCCCTCCCCTGGTTGTCTTTGAAGGTCGTCAGCTGTGAAGTGCGAACACTGGCAGGTGTCAGAGGAAATAGCTGCCCTTTGTGTTTAAAATAGCTAGAAAGTTGTTGAAGTTTTGCCGAGTTCCAATCTCTGCCTTTGAGGTGCTCCCCCAGAGAGCCAGGGCAGGAGGAACGGGCTGGATTTTCAAACGGTTTCACCTTCCAAGGGCCTGGCTGCAGACCAGGGAGCCCGAGCCCCGTGCGCAAGCCCCGTGCCAGGCCAGCGCCTCTGCTTACTGCGGCGGGCGGGCTTCCTGACACAGCAGCAGAGCGAGGCTGACAGGCCTTCCTCCTGCCGCTCTTTGAAGGACCAGTGGAAGGAGCTGTCCCACGAGGACCTGGAGCCCCCACCTGAGCACGTGCCCCCACCTCCCCGGCCGCCCAAGCGAATCCTGGAGCCCCACAACGGGAAACGCAAGGAGTTCTTCTCGAACCACCAGTGGGTGAAGGACGAAGCTGAGGAGGATGAAGATGGCCCCATCAAGGAGGAGACCAGGACCCCCTTGAGGGCCTCCCACAACACGGACAGGTACTGTGAGAGGCTGGCTTGGGCAGCAGCGGGCCCTGCCGTTCCTGGGACAGGCACGTACTGAAACCTGTGGCTGCGCTTCCTCTCGGCAGTGGGGCTGCTGGACCTGCACGCTGCCCTCTCCTGGATGGAGGAGGCCTCTCTGGGCCCCGAATGGCCCTGGGAACAGGCAGATTCACAGGGTTCTGGCACCACCTGGTGGTACTCACTGGCAGTGGGCTCAGTGGAATGAGTAGGGAGGGCCTTTCTGCCCTGTGAGGACACTGTCCACCCCATGTCCACCCCCAGGCTTCTGGCAGGTCCTGAAAGGCGGTGTCCAGCTTGGTGTCCCCAGGGTAGAGCTCCGGGGAACCTGATCTTTTGGTGGCATCTCGGCTCAATTTATTGAAATTCACTGGAGCGTTTTGCTTCCTATGTCGACCCCAGCATCGTGAGCACTGTTGACGTGGTGGCCGACTGAGCCAAAGCCAGATGGTGGCCCCTGGGCTGCATTGCAGGCCATCTTGTTTGGAAAGGAAAACCCAGGGAAGCTGAGGTGCCAGGGAAGCCGCCTAGGAGCTGGCACTGCCCTGCAGGAAGCTGCACAGTGAGCGGGAGTACCCCCTCCTGGGACACCAGTGGCAGTGCCCGGGTGCCTGCTTCCTGGAGGGAGATGCTAAGATGTGTGGCTACTTTAACCAGCAGTGGGGCGTCTAGAAAGGGGCCCTGCAGCAGTGTCCAAGTGTGCGGACAGGTGAGGTCACTGTGGCCATTTGTGGCAGTAGAATTGGAGATGGCCACAACCTGTTTGGGGATTAGGGCCATCATGCTCCTTCGCTGTGCAGGGGTGGGGGTGGGTATTCTGCAGCTGTTGAGGAAGGAGAGCTGGGTGCCCTGATGTGGCCTGGCACAGAAGTTCCAGTGCCTGAGAAAGCAGGGTGCACACGCAGCAGGCATAACCACCCCGCCCCACCCCACGGGGCCTCCCTGACGCAGGTGCTGTCTGAGGCACTTGGGTGGCAGGGACAGGGGGCTTCAGGCCAGTGGCTGCTCTGACTTGGCCCTCCAGCCAAGCAGCAGGAAGCTGGTTGGGTTCTGAAGAGGGAGCCTGTTTCTGTCTAAAATCTCTCCCTAACATAGTGTCCAGCCACCCGTTCCCTGGAGGCAAGTAACCACTCCTGTCCCTTCTGGTCCCCAGCACGAGTCAAGACACTGAAGTCAGAAGTCGGATCCGTGGCCGCGGCCCGAGGGGCACCCAGGCGGCCTTCCCTGCCGAGGCAGAGCCGGCACCACCCAGGAAGGAGGAGGAAGCGCCGGCGCCCACGCTGACCCACTGGAAGCCCTTTCTGGTCAACATGTGCATGGCCACGGTCCTCACGGCCGGCGCGTACCTCTGCTACAGGGTATGTTTTCATTGACGGAGGTGCTGGCGACAAGCGCGTGGCGGGAAGCACTGGCCACCAGCCCAGTGTGGGATTCGGTTCTGTGGAGCGTCTGAGCCAGTCTCAGAAGAAGCAGATGAGGGTTGGTTCAGGCTGGAACTGCCAAGGGCTGAGGAGAAGAGGGAAGGGTTGTGCACTGGGGTCTTCAGGAGCCCTGTGGTCCCAAGGACATAGAGTCTAATCTCAGGGCCTCAACTATTCAGGAGTAAGTAGAGAAAATGCCAAATACGTCTTTCTCTCTCTCTTTCTCTGTCTTTATTTTTTTTATTTTATTTTATTTTTTTTATTTTTTGGTTCATTTATTTTTGAAAAAAATAGAATTACAACACATTGTTGTTTTTAACCTTTATAAAAAGCAGCTTTTGGTTATTTCTGGAAGAAAGAAGACTAGGCACTTACAAAACTTCCTCATACCCTTGGGCGGTATAATCAGATTCACAATTTATATTTGGTTTCCCAGGGAAAAAATCCCAGACTTTTACGAATGTAGATGCCCTTGGAGGAGAGGGCCGGGCACTGTGGTGTGGGCGCTCTGGGCCGCAGGCGCCCGCCAGTGCCCGCCAGTGCCCGCCAGCCTCCCTGTGTTGAGAGGAGACAACACAAGGCCGTCTCCAGAAAGCTTCTGCTCTTGCTCAGGGTGTCCCTGCTGGTTTTCCGCGGCTCGTTTCCCCATTGCTCCTCTGTGTGGCCGTCATCTGGCTAACTTGCTGGCCCTCGTCACCCCGTCCCTGTACATGGGTTTCCCGCAGCCTCTGCCTTGGGTCGGACTGCTGGCACTTCAGCCCTGGCTCCCGCTCACGTGGGAGGAGGTGCTGCGGGAGGCCCACCCTGGTCAGAGGGGGGCGCAGAGACCCTGGAAACTGCCCCCACGTGACCTTCTTATCCTTTTAAATATTTTACCTCTTTCCAGGTGACCGTCTTTGAGTGCATGTTGCATTAGCAAAATACAAATATCTTTTCCTTGGGGGTGATTTGTGGGAGGGCCCTGTCATTAAAAACAAAAGCCCCAGGCCCCCTTGAATCATGGTGCCCTCTGAGGTGGGGTGGCGGGGGGCGTGCACGAGTCAGACAGCTCTGGCTGTGCCCGGGGCTCCTCTGCCTACTTGGCTTCATTCCAGTTCCCGTTCAGCAGCAGCCCGACCTCCCTGGGCCTCCTCCACCCACTGTCCACCTCTGCTCTCTGCGCCCCCACCACGACTTTAGGCGCCTGGTGGGTGAGGGCCGCGGGCAGCGTGGAGCGCGTGCAGAGGGCGCTGTTCTGTAGGAGATCCCAGGCCGCGCCTCGCCCTGCGCCCTGCACCCTGCTCCTCTTTCTTCTTTCCCTGCCCTCCTTCCTGTGAGTACCACATCCCAACCCACTTCTGAAGAGAGCAAAGCAGGGGACCATGCTGGTGGCAGGGAGGGGTGGCGGCCTGTGCCCGTCTCTGGCTCGCCCCACCCGAGCGCTCCCTCTTGGTGCACCCCAGGCCAGCGACATGCACCATTCTCCCCAGAAGCTTCCATGCAGCCCCGTGGAGTAGCCTCTCCGCTCCATATTTATTTTAATTTTTCCAAAGGCGTCCATACTGCACTAGCATTTTCTTAAACCAATAATGTATTAAAACTTTTGATGTCAGCCTTGCATCAAGGGCTTTATCAAAAAGTACAATAATAAATCAATCCTCAGGTAGTTCTGGGAGCGCGAGACACTGCCCTGGGCCTGCCGCCTCAGACCAGTGCTGGCGGGAGGACGCCCGTGAGCAGCGGGTGCAGCGACTGGGTCAGTGAGGGCAGCGCTGGCGTGGTAGCTGCTGAGCACTTGGTATTTAGTAAGAGTCACAGTGGGAGATGACCTAGTCCCCGCGCTCTCCTCCCCGTTACCTGGTAGGTCCTTGTTCTCGGTCACCACTTTCCCTGTGTGTATTAGAGTGCATGTAAGGGCTTCCGTGTCCCATGAAGTACCGCGGGCTGGGAACAGAACCTTAGCCTCCTGCTTCCTGACGTGCCGTCTGCTGCAGTCTCCCTTGCATGACCTGACCATTACGTGGCTGTGGCTCCTAAGGCTGGTGCTGAAGGAGCCGCCTTTAGCAAGACAGCGATGATGTTCCGAGGATGTTCCCAGGAGCCGATGTGGGCCTAATTCCTGGCATGACTCTCTGATGACTTCCTGGTGAGGCCCGGCCTGTCCTGGTCGTGCTGGGCCCGCTGTAACTCAGACATTCCAAGGCTATGGCCAGCCCTGTTCACACCTCACGCTCTGGACGCTTAGGCATCAGGGCCCCCACCGTGGGATGAGCAGATGGGGACTGGAAGCAAGGCAGCCGCGGGAGCCGCCCTCCTTGGAGCAGCCCAGCGACGGCCCTTGGAGCCAGCTGCCTGCTGCATCTCCGTCCTGGGGCACCCTGCTGAAGGGGGCGTCTGCCCCCGCCCCCCCGGAGCCCCTTGGGACTGATGGTGCTCACGACTCTTCCTGCAAGGGGGACTGAGACCTCCACATTTGGTGGCTTTTTTAATAAGAAAAAAGGCAGCTGTGGCTCTGAGCTGCTCTCGCCAGCATTTTCACGTTTTGCCTTTCACGGGGAGAAACCGGCGCAGAGCGATCCTGAGGGACACTCAGGCGCGGCGCAGAGCCTTGTGGGGCGTGGGTGAGGCTGAGGGCCAGGCTGCGCCTTCTCGGCTGGGCTTGTCGCACAGTCCGCGTCTGTGTGTAGCTGGGTGTGTATGTACAGTAGCCGTTGCCGACGGCGGACTGGCTGGCCTCCGTCCGCGGAGGACAGCTGGCCTCCGTCTGTTAGCGTAGGTTAGGGAGGTAGTGAACTGCTCTGCTATTTGCCTTAAGCCAACATTTACTCATCAGGCCATTATTTTTGACAATGGCTGTGGAATAAACCATTTTTACAAAACTAAAAAATAAAACAAAAAAAAAGCGAGGTGTTTGGTTACAATACCTTTTCAGGTGTGTATATGTGGCTGCATGACCGGGTGGGGGGAGGGCGTGTCTCAGGGTCTTCTGTGACCTCACAGAACTGTTAAACTGTACAGTTTTCCAACTTGCCATATAAATGATGGGTTTGCATTTTAGTTGCAATAATAAAACCTTTTTCTAAAGAACTTGGATTTGGTGCCTCCCATTTCTTTGCTTAATGCACCTGAACCAGGGCTGCCGCTGTTTCTTTCATTCCCGCTGGTGCGACGCAGATGTGGTCCCCGGGGTGGCCAGCCCCGGCGCTGGGTGGGGGGAGCTCCGCTCGCTGATGAGCCTGGTCGCCGCCACGAGCCCCTGCCTGGCTCTTTAGAAACCCACCCTTTGGACACACAGGGCCTGGGGACTGCCCTGAAACTGTCCCCTTAGCCAACTGCCTGTCACACACAGTGGCTCCTGTGTCTCTGTAGGTGTGTGAAGTCACATTTGATCCAGAACTGACTTGGAAAGAAAATGAGGTGTCTGAGATCTCTGTGGCCCCCTTTTATGGACAAAACTAAACAATACAAAGTCCCTATGGTGACTTTTTGTTTAACTTCCTATTTCCAAGTGACTTCAGACCCGCACAGTGTTGCGAAGCACTGGCACAAAAATTCCCTGACCTCCCTCAGGGCTCCCTGACCATCTCAAAGCTGGTTACGGAGTCGGGGTCTACACTGTGGCCCGCCACAGGACCAACAGGACGGGTCCTGAGCCACAGAATGCCCACGGAAGCCCAGGGGCTTGAAAGGCAGCGCTCTGCCCGCCGCCCACTTCAGATATGAAGAAGGGCATGTGGTCGTGGAGGAGGTAGAAGACTGTGGGGAGGATGACGTAGGACTCTGGGGCGGAAGTCCACGGGGTGAAATGCAGGACAAAGGCCACACGCAAAGTGCCCACAGGAGAGGGCACAGCGGAAACCTTCGAGAGATGGAAATAAATCATGGAGAGGCCCTAGGGTGGTGTCCAGCGGAACCTGCGCCCAGGCCACTCCTCCACAGTCCAGGACACTCCCTCCTGCTGAGGGCGCCAGGAGCAGGCAGTCCTCTGGGAAGTGACAGTGTCTGCTTTGGAGGGTAAAGTGTAATAGCCATTAAAACAGTTTTTCTTTTTAATTGAAATTTCAAAAAATGGAGCACATGAACAAAGCAAATAAATACTGACTTAAATAAAATAAAAAATAAAGCACAATATCTATCCAGGAATTTTAAATGAGAACATTCCAAAGCTGTCCGTGCCGCGCTGACAGGACAGTCACACCCCACAGTTCACCACATGGTTGACACACATCTCAGGACACGGGGTTTTGTGTGTTTTTAACAGAGTCGGGGGGGGGGGCTACTTTTCCCTCTTAAAGCAGCCCTTGCCGGGGTCCTTCCACACCAGCTGTGGCTGCTGGAGCCATTTATTTAATAGGCCTCAGGTCGACTTGCTTCAAACGTTGGATTCCATTTTGACCTGTGTGACCAAAGCTCGTGACGCCCCAGGCTCCGTGGCCAGGTCTTGTCTGCCCTCCTTTGTGCTGTTGGACGTGGTGAAAACCAGGCGTGGCCGGCCAGCCGCTGTCGGCTCCGCACGTCGGGTTGAGAGTGGCGAAGAGGTGCTGGCCTCAAGCCTCCCACCTGCCCTGCTCACCAAGGTGACGCGAGCTGCTGTTGAAATGACTTGAGCCACCACAGGCTTTGGTAGCATGGTCAGCCACCTGGCTCACCCCCGGCCCCTCAGCCCCGGGATTTTCTGAGCCAGGAGCACCGAGCCAGCGGACACGTAGGAAGCTGCACGTTCCACACACGTGTCTACCTGGAGTCCTCCAGGCAGAACCTCGCCTGGCCTGGCCTTGGCACCTTTGTCCATGGCCACCTGCTTCTGTATCCTGGGGCGGGTCAGATTCTCAAAGGCAGAAGCGGAGTGTGCGGTTGAGGCCGCAGCCCTGGCCGCACAGCACACCAGCGGCTTCTGCTTCTGTAAAAGCGCCACTTGGGCCCCAGGGTTTGCAGTAGTCCGAGGCTCAGCAGCCACTTGGACCAGCTCACATTCGTGGGGGGCACCCAGTATGCCCCCTGCAAAGCTCAGGCACTGTGTCGGGCTGCGTAGCAACAGGGGGCAAAATTCCAGATGTGAGCTCCTCAGCTGAGGCTTTTTAAAATACTGTAATTTCAACTTCTGCTTCCTGGCCAAAGCCGTCTCTTTGTTCTAAGCGAAGTTTGTCCATCTTTTCGAAAGCTAAGCGTCCTTTTTCACCTGAAATAGAGGGTGACTGTCATCGGCTGTCTCCTGCCTCCGTGACCCTCTCTTCCAAGCCACGTGGGTCCTACACAGGGGCAGGAGTGCTTGGGGACCTCTCAACCTGGTGACCTGCTGGACTGAGCCTTGTCCCCGAGTCAGCCAGTCTCTGGGACAGTTGGCCAGGCTGCAGCCCTGCCTTGCCTCTGGCTCTCGCTCACCAAGAATCATACAGAGTTTAAGAGGACAATAAAACGCGTCTCTCCACCTCCACCAGGAGGGGCTCCTGCCTCAGGCAGGACGCTGGTAAGTTGGAGGTGGCCCTGCACCCGGGCAGTGACAGGCCCATGATGTGCCCTCCCAGGTGCTGTTCTGCTCTGAGAGCTGGGGCTGGCACCGCTTGCACGACTTCACCAAGAACCTTGGGAACCCCATCATGCCACATGTGACCTCTGATGCCACTTTACCGAATGACAGTGTGGCTTCCCGGGCTGCAGCCCGCACGGCCTCAAGGTCAGACTGGCACAGGCTGGCAATCTGATCGATGCTTTCGATGCCCTGTTGGAGGATAAGAGAATAAAGACCTACTAGGGGACACTTTAAATTGCAGGTAGAACCCCTCTGCAGCCCTGCACACCGCCCCGGCACAGTCCCGGGGCCTCCAGGTCTCTGTGGCTGTAGCTCATTGGAGGCCCCCTGGGAAGTGCCTCTCTTCAGCCCTGAGAGCTGCCAGAGAGAGGCTCAGAGCTTGTCTTTGTGAGGCCTTTTCAAAGGCCCAAGCACATGGCAGCAGTGAGCGGGGAGCTGACTCGGGTCTCTGGGGAGTCCAGCCTCAGGTGACGCAGAACCCAGACGGTTTTAAAAACTTGATGCACAAGACACTCATAGTGACATTATGACTTTTTTTTTTTGTAGTTGTAGATGGACACAATATCTTTATTTTATTTGTTTAGTGTATGTGGTGCCAGGGATCGAACCCAGGGCCTCACGCATGCTGGGCAAGTGCTCTATCACTGAGCCACAGCCCTGGCCCAACATTATGACTTTTAAAGTGGGTTTTTATTTTTTAATGTTTTTTTTTTTTAGATGTTGATGGACCTTTATTTTATTTACTTATTTATATACGGTGCTGAGAATCAAACCCAATGCCTCACACGTGCTAGGCAAGTGCTCTACCTCGGAGCTACATCTCCAGCCCCTGAATTTTTCGCTTTTAAAACACTCTGTTTTC
Source organism: Ictidomys tridecemlineatus (assembly GCF_052094955.1). NCBI lineage: Eukaryota > Metazoa > Chordata > Mammalia > Rodentia > Sciuridae > Ictidomys > Ictidomys tridecemlineatus. The sequence continues at coordinate 193,406,637 of NC_135481.1, read as the reverse complement.
TATAGCCTGGAGTGGGAGAGTAGGTTAAACGAAGGGTACACTTGCCAAACCTCCCTGCAGAATTCTGAGGTGCGCCAGGTCCACCATAAAACACTCCGTGTGGCCCCTTTTCAAGCCATGCTCCGTGTGACCAGCATTCCTAATCGCTCACCCCCAGAAAAAAGAATACCCCAAATGTCAACAGCCATTTCTGCTGGACAGGCACTCACGGGTGTGCAAGGCGGCCAGAGCTCGCCTGGCCAGTGCAGCCAAGATCATTTTCGTTTTTGACATTCTCTTCCTTCTAAATAAGTTTAGTGGACCTTAAAATCTGTTAATTGAGAATTTTTAAGCATATAAGGCTGTGGGATTCCCTGGGTTTAATCCCCTGCCCCACCAAAAAACCAAACCCAACACGTTAAGACACATAACCCAAGGGCTCCAAAAGTCCCTGGCGGCGCCTGCATCCTTGCCCACGGCCAGTACGTGCCCACTAGGGGTCTGGGGCCTCCGCTCTCCTCTAAAGCCACTCGGCAGGTGCCCTTGCTGGCGGTGACCCTCACCTTTTTGGTCCCAGTGAAATCGTTTTGAGGTTCATTACTTCAGCACCACCACCCCCACCCCACCCCCCGCCTCCTGTGGGACCTCAGTGGGGACGGGCCACTCACCCTGAGCTGCTGGAGGGCCATGCACGCAGCCTGCTGGAGCCTGGCGTCAGTCTGGGTCAGGGCGTCGGTGTAGAAGAGCAAAGCCTGGGGGAGAGGGCCCGTGAGCAGAGGGGGCAGGTGCAGGCCTCGGGGCTCGTTCTCAACAAAACCCAGGCGCCATCCGTCCCCGGGCCAGGCGTACGGTCACAGGATGTAGGCTGCAGGGCTAATTCGGCTGCCCAAACTGACCCCTGAACTGACGGTGGTGAGGAACGCCGTCTGTCTGTCTCCTCGTGTCTGAGAGGCCTTGGGAATGGCCAGCTTCTAAGATGCTACAGCACAGGGCCGTGGGCCGGCTCAGAGCACCGAAGTGACAAGGTGTCCTCCAGGGCTGCTGCCCAGGCCAGAGGCAAAGGTGTCTGTCCTCCTCGTCACCTTCTCCCAGCCACAACTCTGACCCTGTCCCCTTCGGCCACACAACATGGCCACGTCTTTTTGCCTCTGTGGACCTAACTCAGCCCAGCTACAGGGAAACCTGGCCCTTGCTTCACAGAGTGTTGTGAGGGTCACTTAGAACTAAGCAGGTGGGGACGTGCCTGACCGGGGGCACCTGGCATCCCCATCTGCGAGGGCGACCTTAGGACCAGTGAGCCTGCCCTCCTGGTCCAGAGACATTGGCACCGAGGCAGCTGCACGTGGCAGTCGTGGGCTGGGTGGGGCTGGGTGGGAGAGCACAGGCCTAGCACGTGCGAGGCCCTGGCCTCCACCCAGCTCCTAGTTGAGAGGTAAGTAAACGGCTGCCCTGGGAAGCGGGGAGCTGGGTAAGCATCCAGAGCCCTCCTCCCAAGGCAGGCCCCGGCGCCTCCTAGAGCACAGCAGTGAGGAAACGCCCGGGGCTGCCCTCTCCACCCCTGGGGGGGGCGGGGTGGGGGGGGGGTGGGACAGGGCCATCAGCGACCCCACTCAAGACACCTCCAAGGGGCTGCCACCTTGCAGAGGCCTTTGTTACAGTCCCAGGACATCCCAAGCCCTGGGCCGTGGGCCAGCTGCTGGTCCAGGGGCAGCACAAGACAGAGCGCATGATCCTCGCGCCGTGCCCGCAGCCTCGTGGGACAGCCCAGTGCCATCGACACGTGATCTCCAGAGGAAAGAGGTGGGGCCTTCACATGAAGTGAAATTTGAGCGACGTCAGCTGAGGACATCTGCTCACCTCTTGGAGACCCTGGTTAGCCAGAAACCCCTCAGAGACTTGGGAGTTGGACCTGCGACGTCAGGGGTGCTCTCTGGTGGCTCCGACCGTGTGATGCTATTGGAGTCAAGGTTTTTAAAGAACCCCCGTCTTGGCTGGGCCTCCGCTCGCACAGGTCAGTCAGATGTGTGGGCAGCTGCTGGACCACGGGGAGTGGGTGGGCGGGGGCTGGCCCTGGCAGGTCAGGCCCGGGCAGCAGCGTGTGGGGGTTTCCCTACCTTGTTGTCCTTTGTGCTTCAGAAGTCCCCAGACAGAGAGTAAAAGCAACCCCAGGTGCATGTGCTCAAGGAAGGACCGTGGGCTGCCAGGCCGTGAGATTCGCTCTCCGGCCTGGAGCCGAGGCCCAGGTACAGAATAGGCCCCTGTCACCCTTCCCACCCACCTCGGGCTGCTGCCTGAAAGAGACCTAGTCCCAGACCTAGGACCACAAAGGCAGGGGGTCCCATCTTGGTTTTCAGGTGAACCCCAACTGGCTAGTAGGTGGGGATGGCCACGGGCACTCTGAAGGCGCGCAGTGTGCGGCCTCCTCGGAGACCGGACTGAGGCGCTGCTTTAGAAGCAGATGGCCGTCGGGGTGTGGTCTCTGGAGGCCTGGCCTCCCCAGCCCCGATCACACACGGCCTCCTGGGACCATCCCGAAGCCCAAGTCTCCCAGGACTGCAGCCCCGCCACCCACTCCGCACGTGTCTCTGAGAACACTGAAGCCCCGCGCCCGCCCCGGCCAGGGCCCGGCTGTCCCTCCTCGACGCCTCACCTTTTCCCGGAAGCTCCTGTTCTTGGCTGCGCTGGCCAGGCGAGCTCTGGCCGCCTTGCACACCCGTGGGGGCCCGTCCAGCTGCAGCAGCGCCCAGGCTCTCAAGGTCTGGGGCAGCGGCTGGAGCAGGCCCAGCTGCTTTCCCCGCAGCTTCCTGACGGTCCTGAGCCGCCCTGCGCAGTGCAGTTCCTGGGTGAGCGTGACTGGGGGCGGAGGGGGGAGTCGAGGTTCAGCTGCTGTGAACTCGAGGCGTCCCCAGCAGGCCCTGTCTGGGCACCTTGCAAAAGGGACCTCCCGGAACCTGGGAAGGCTTTCTAGCAGGGGTCAGGTACACCCTGAGTCAAAGACACCACAGCCCCACTCTGGGTACTGAGCCAGCCCACTGCCGCCGTCCCCGGCCCTGACGTCTGCACTGTGCTCTTCTTGTGTGAGACGGGGCTGCCCAAGGTGCTGAAGCTGGCCTTGAACTCAGGCTCTCCCTCCTCCTGCCTCTCCTCCTGGCATGCACCAGGACACCGGCTTCCCATCTTTTTTCTCCCTCCACCTTTTAAAGCCACCTTCTTTTGGACTTGATTTCTCCGTGTCAGCCGAATGTGGCATCTCAATAAATCTGGGACCTCAAAACAGTAGCTAGAGGGGGAAGTCGCAGAACCTGAGCTGTAGCCTGGGAAACTGGCTGGCTTTCGAGAGCCAGGGCAGAGGACCCATGGACGCTCCTCGGCTGTAACTTGGTTTGAGACCCTGGCTGCCCAGCTTGGCCCCTACCTTCCTTGGTGAGCTGGGCAAAGTGCTTCTCCAGGTCAGAGACGCTCTGTCTCTGCAGGTAGCTGTGAAACTGGAACCAGGTGACAGTCTGTCGCTCCAGGAGCCCAGCCTCGGGGAGCAACCCTCTGCAGCTGACCACCTGTTCCAGGAGCCTGCGGCACACTGGCCACAGGGAAGGGGCCGTGAGGAGACACCAAGACCTTGGCTGGCCTCTGCAGGCAGAGCCAGCTCCGCTACAAGGCTCCCTATCGGCACCGCCAGTGCCCATGGGGAAAGAGTGTGCCCAGCTGTGTCCACAGGCCCTGGGTCCCACAGCCTTGGTGCGTGGCTGAGCCCTGGGCTCAGACCAGAGGCAGGGCCGGGGACTCTGCCCATCAGTAAGCAGCCCAGAGCCACTGCCTGGATACAACTGTCACTCATCACCTGGTCAACAGAGAAAAATGCTGCAGCTCTGCACTCCGGGGAGGGGCCCAACCTGCATTTCAAGGCACCTTGATCAGACCTTACCTGCCCACCTTCCTCTAAGCCTGACCTCATCTCTTGAAGGCTCTGGTGGGAGGCTTGGAATGTGTCCTGGGATAATGGCCAACCCGCTGTGTTTGCATGCACCTCGGGGCTACGGCTGCTCAGAAGTGCGTCTGGGGAGCCCTTGCCCTCCCAGTGAAAGCAGGGTGCTCATAACCAAGCTGAGGTGGCCCCTGCCCAGCCATGAAGACCAGGGAGGGGGGAGGGTGACACAGCCCCTGTCACCATGCGGCAGGCCCAGCCTTGGGTGGCAAGGACGAGAGGGAGGACTACCTATGTCCAGCTGTCCTGGGTATTTCCCTCGGACTCTGTGCAGGAAGGTCCTCTTGAGCTGGCCCAGGAGCGTCGTGGCGGGGCAGGACAGGATGCTGCCGGGCCCGGTGCACCCGCGCCACAGCGCCAGGCAGCCCTTCCCGTGGGAGGCCTGCGGAATGACTGGGAGCGGTTCCCCAGCCTGAGTGGCTGGTGGCAAGAACAAGCCACAGGAGCCCCGAGGGCCCTCCTCCAGCACCGAGGTCGGGGAAGTCAGGGGTGGCGTGACAACACCAGGAGCAGCTGTCACCAGCACCTCCTTGTGGACAAGGAACGGGCCTCACAAGGGAGCCGTCCTTGAGGTCAGAGGTGAACTGGGGTCACAGCTGCCATTGCGGCACGCCGTGGACCCTGAATGTGCCCGGGGATTACGGCCCGAACGCTGGGCGGTGGCCTCCCCAGGACACAGAGAGGCCGTGACTCCGACCGAAGCCTTGCCCAGAGGCCGGGTGGTGGCGTGTGCGCCAGCTGATCCAGGTGGCCCACCCGCCCTCGGGGCGTCTCTGATCCCCACCCTCCCCAGGCTGCTGTCTGCTTTGGGTGTGGGGAGGGGGCAAGGATTCGGGACATGCCAGCCAGAGGCAGCCCGTGGCAGGGGACAGTTCCTTACCATCCTCAATGGATGTCGCGTTGCTGACCTTGTCAAAATCAAGGTCAGAAAGCGTCTCCAGAATCTGCTTTTGCTGGGCTGCTTCCTCCAGGAGGCAGTCCTGCACCATCCTCGGCAGATTGGGGAAGGCCAGTCTCTGGAGGTGGCGTGTGGTGCCTTGGTCACCACGGGGACTGGCTCGCCTTCCCCTGGTGCCCCGCCCGTCCTGTCCTCCTCAGCCGCAGCTCCCTGACTCACTCACCTGAGCCACTTAAGAGGAGGCTAAGCTGCCAGGGGCCACCTTTGCCACCAAAAGTGCAGCCCACCCACCTCACGAAGCAGAGTGGAAGGGCAGAGCCCGCCACGGTGGCCCTGGAGCCCCCTGAAATCTCCCTTCTGGTGGAACCAGTTTGGACTCAGCTTCCTGCATCTACAGATGTGTCGTGTACGTTCAGGGGCAAGCTACACAGGGCCACCCAACTGCCCATCCAGGCTCTGGCCGGCACCTTCCACAGGGGACCTGAGCCTTGTCGCTGTGCCGGGCTCCCACCACTTGAGAGATCGGCCTCTTTCCTAGGGGTCCCCTGGCCCAGCAAGCCCCCCAGCACCCCACCTGCAGCAGGGCTTTGCAGACTTTCAGGTGGACCGTGAGCAGCACGTCCAGCTCCCGGGCACCAGCTGTGAGCTCCCTGGAGGACCCCTTCAGTGGGGACGGCGGGGGCCGGTCTTTCCTGAGTCGGATGGAGAAGAGGCTGGTGACCGATCGGGTGAGCAGGCTCCACTTCTGTGAGGCCAGGAAACCCTCCCCCCCCACCCCGGAAGTCAGCGAGGCCACCCAGGTCCCAGGGGCCTGGAGGTCACTGAGGAGAAAGCCCAGCGCAAAGCTCAGGAGCGAAGGCAGCAGGGCTGCCCGGGTGCTAGGGTGTGGCCCAGGGGCTGGCCGGAGGCTGGGCTGGGTCCAGCTCTGACTCCGGACACGTCCGCCCCCCAGCCCCACTTTACTCCCACGTGCAGTGGAGAGGAAGCAGACGCCTGTTGCCACCTGTGGGCAGTGAAGCCCCACAAGCAAGACGCAGGGTGCCAGTGGGCACCAGGTGGCATCAGGGCAGAGGGTGGCAGGGCCTCTGGCTGGACCAAGAGCCCCTCCCTGCAGCTCTGGGGAGGGAGCAGGAACCCAGACCGCACCCTTCAGGGCTGCTGAGATCACCACGGGGGTGACCTGGACAGGTGCTGTCACTGGCGTGGGCCACGGGTCCCCAGGGCCAGAGCGTCAGTCACCAGGGGACTTTGGTTTTATGACCCCTTGGTGAAGTTGAGGCCAAAGAGGTCCCACGGTGCACTCTGTTTGCAAATTTTTAAAAAATCACATTCCTTGGAGCAGGAAGCTGGGGTGGGTCTGGAGTGGGCAGGGGACGTTGGGGGACGGAGGGAGGGACCACCAGGGCTGGGAGGAAGAGGCCCGGGAGGTAGGTGGGAGGCGCGGAGCTGAGGCAGCCTGGGCCAGGCGTCCCAGCTGGTCCTCGCTGTGCAGGGTGCACTCACCGCAGACCCTGGGAGTCCCCGAACAGGGACAGCTGGTCGGGAGCAAGGTCGGCATGGAGGAAGGCGAAGCTCTCCAGGATGCAGTCCATCAGGCTCTCGGCCGCGGCCTCCTCCTGCCGGGCCCCGCGGGGCTGTGGGCAAGGGCCAGCTTTGAGGCCAGTGCCGCCCGGGCTCCAGCCAGGACCCAGCCGGGACCCCAACCAGGATCCAGGCGGGACCCTGCAGGGACCCCAGCCAGGTCCTTCAGGCCTGACGTGTCCTGGTCTGGGCAGGGTGTGTGTGGGGGTGGCGCTTCCCAAGGTCCCTCCTGAACAACTGACACCGCCAAGCAAAATCTCAGGGCCGCCCCTCTGAACAGCCTCATCTGGGTCCGCGACACCCCTGGACAGCACAGGTGGTGGGAATGAGGAGTCCAGGAGGGGACACGGCGGGCAGGCCCCTTCCCCACAGAGCTGCCACTCTGTTCCCGCTGCCCCTGCCCCGTGGGAAGGTGGGGCCGTGTGGCCGGGTGGCTCAGTTTTCTAAGGTCCAGAAACCTGGGGTTTGTGGGAAGCCCCGAGTTTCCAGTTCTGCACATACAGATTGTTTCCAGAACATGGTGGAGTCTGCCACAAACCCCGTTAGAAGCTCAGAGGCTTCAGGTGAGCTCAGGATGCTCCTGTTGAGTCACTGGCCTGCCACATGGCTTCCTTCCTGGAGACTGTCCCCTCCCCAGCACAGCTAGGCCTCGCCCCCAAAACTGCACCCCAGGCCCAGCCAGCAGAGGCGGGAGCAGGAGCCAGGTCCTGAGTCGCCCGGGAGACTCCCGAGCAGCCAGAGAATGAAGGCTGCAGAGAGCCCCCGACAGGGCCAACAGGCAGGCGCAGGGTGTGTGTGTGTGCGTGTGCGTGTGTGTGTGTGTGTGTGTGTGTGCGGAGACACGCACACAGTGGACTCTCCAGGAAGTCACAGCAGGAACCAGAACCCGTGAACCCAGCAGGGCCGTGGGGGCCAGGGTTGGGTCCCTGCAAGCCCCCTCCAGCACTCCCCCAGCCACCAGAGGAGGCGCGTTGAAGACCCTCGTGTGAAGGTGCTGCCGCGTCAGCCCTGAGCTCCAGCCCACAGCACCCTGACCCGGCGGAGGGCAGCTCCCGGGACCCCAGCCAGGACCCGGCCAGCCCCACAGCGACGCTCTCAGGGCCACTTAGCCACAGCCTCTGACAAAAAGCACAAAAATAGTAGAGAGGGAAGATGGGAGGGGAGGGGAGGGGAGGGGGGATAGTAGGGGATAGGAAAGGTAGCAGAATACAACAGTCACTAATATGCCATTATGTAAAAATGTGAGTATGTAACAGAAGTGAGTCTGTAGTATGTATTTGGGGAGTTCAAAACCCAATTGAGTCGAATGTATGAAAGATGATATGTCTTGAGCTCTGTAATGTTTTGAACAATCAATAAAAAAAAAAAAAAAAAAAAAAAAAGCACAAAAATACGAAAAACGCGGCACCGACTAGACCAGGAGCGTGACGGGGCCAAGGAGCAGAAGCAAGGCCGCCGTCGCCTGGCCTGGCCTCCCCTGGGCGACCTGAACACCCTTGAGAGTGACTGTGCAGGCGCCTCGCGCTGGTTCCAGGGTCACAAGTGAATCTTAGCAAGCAGCAAATGCAGGTCCACGGTGGCTCGGGTCACCTGCGTGCTCGTGCACGATGCCCGCTCATGGTGCACGGCTGCACGGGGCACACGTGCCATTTCTGTTCAGGAAGCACCCTGGAAACCAGGACCTAGGGGTATTTTTATCATTCTCAAAACAAAGGGAAATGTTCCTTAAAGATGTTCTGAATTATTGCTTGTGGCCGTATTTTAAGACTTGTGTGGTAAGTGGGTGTCATTTTTCAAATTACCCGTATGTGAAGGAAGTTGTGTGCGCATTGACTCAAACTGTCCCACACAGAAAGACTTCAAAAGTACAAAAAAAGTGACATTATTTCTTGAAACTTTTTCTCAAAAATTTCAGGAAGGTACTTTTTAAAGCCTGTAGCAGTGATAAGCGTGAACATTTTTTTTTAAGTTACTGGTATAAATGAGGATTTCCACCTCCTGTGCTGATGGGTGATGTTAGGGCAGGTGACAATACAGCCAAAAAGATGGACTTTTGAAGAGAGCTGTTGGTGGTTCAGTGCCAAAGTGTCCCACAGGGAGTGGGTTGAAGGTAACTGATGTGTGAGAAAGTGCTGGTGACATGTCCGTTTTATTTTACGTACATTTTCAGCTTATGTAAATGAAACGTAGAGTTGTCTGTCCAGGCGAGCCCCTCTCAGAGCCACCGACCCTGAGCCCTCCTGTGAACGGAGGCGCTGGCCTAGCCGTGTGCGGAAGGTTCTGGTGGGGCACATGGGGGAGGCAGCAGGTGGCTCGGGGCCTTCCAGGGGCCAGAGAGACCCACGTGTGGCTCCTTAACCCCAGCTGCAGCCCCCTCTGCCGCCCAGGTCAGGAGACTCGTGGGAGGGCCGGGTTCTGGCTGAGTGTGGGACAGGCCATCCTCTGTGAGCCCCGGCCCCCCTCGTGACGCTCCTCCTGGCCCCATGAGGGCTCTCGTCCCCACTTGACAGGAGGACGCTGAGGCCCACAGAGACGCCGTCTACCCAGGTCGTGCTGAGATGCGGCCAGGAGGCCTGCCCTGGCCCGGTGGCCCCAGGGCCCATGCCCAGTGGCCGGGCCATCAGCAGAGCAGGGCTGTTGCCCCGAGGAACATGGCCATACCTTCAGCCGGTCCCTGAAGCCGAGGACCTGGTACTCGAGCTCCCGGAGCTGGGGCTGGGCAGGGCCCGTGGACCTCAGTAACTCCAGGACCTCCTGCAGGGGCCTCTCGGGGGCCATGGCAGGCCCGTCCACTGCGGCCCCAGCTTCTCCTTCATCCTGGTCCTCCCGGCTGCTCGGGAGCGTGCAGCTGTGGGACAGGGGGCCCTGGGGCGGGTTGGGGCTCTCTGCTCCCAGGTTCCTGCAGCCAGGCTGCTCCACAGGCGAGGCCCCCGCCAGGTGGGCCACCTCCGGCAGCAGGCCCAAGGGCGGGGGGCCCTTTGGGGCCTCCTCTTCAGTGGCGGCGGCAGGGTCAACGGCCCAGGGCAGGGGCCCCACATCCGGGGTAGAGGCGTCCCGGGGCTCCTCGGAGCTGAAGGAGTCCATCTCTGGCAGCTCCTGGCTCCGGCTTCGCAGGCTGGGGCCCTGGAGGTCACTCTCGGACAGGTAGCTGAGGATGGAGGGGGCCCTCGGCCTGCCCAGCAGCAACGCCGGCTGCGCTGGCTGCTGCAAGACAGACTGGGAGGGACACAGCAGCCTCACCCGCCGCCCGACTCGGCCAGGCCCCGACACCCGCTCTGCCTCCCCAGCTCAGGAGGCGGTCCGCCAGGTGCCCACACTCGGCCCTGCCCCTGCCCCTGCCCGGCACCCTTCCCATGCACTCCTCGGGCGCTTGTTGGGGGTCACCTTCCTGGAGCCTGTCCCTCCATGCCCTGTTCCCTGCGGTCCCCCCGCCTGCCAGCAGCCCCTCTCCTTCTCTGTTTTCCGAGGTCTCTGTGGCCCTCAGGTGGCAAGTGGCCCTCATCCTGACACCGAGTCTCCCCATGGAGGACAGCCCTCCCCTGGCCAAGAGCAGAACGTGGTGTGGAGGTCTGAATGAGTGAAGTGGACAGATGGACTGAGGGCCTGAGTTACACACATTGTCACAGCAGTGGCAGCAGCTGTCACTGGGCAGCGTGAGTGTACCTGCCCTGCCCCAGGCCTCGCGTCACTCCATGCAAACCTTCACCGTGTCCCCGGAGGGTGGCACGGTCAGTCTCACTGCTCTGATACAGGAACTGAGGGCTAAGAGGCCTGCTCCTTGTTGGGCAGGCTCTGGTGTCCCCAGTACACGAGCCTCCGCGTGCCAGTGCCACACCCAAGTGGGGACGAGCACCTTGGCACCTCAGGACCCTGGCCAGGGCTCAGGCTTCGGGAGATGCAGGCATTTCTGAAGAAGGACCATGTCCAGTCACGCCCTGCCCTGCAGCTGGCCACTGCGTGAGACTAAGTGGCCCCGTGTCTTGTTAAAGGAAGCACAGTCGGGCCTGGGCCCGCGGCGGGGGCCAGCGAAGCAAGAGGGAGCCGCTGGGGGCAGAAAGAAGCCCCTGGAGGACGGCGCGGGGAGGGCAGCTGCGGAGTCAGGAGGGGCAGAAGCCACGCTCACAGAAGGAAGCGTCCCTGGGAGGACACAGAAGGGACTGGTCCCTGGAGAAGAGACGCTCTGCTGTGTCTTTCAGGCGGTGCTCCCGGAAACGCACCGACAGGACAGAGCGGAGGCCAGAGCCAAGGCCAGGCAGGAGGAGGCCCCCAGGGGGCCGTTGAGAACTGGCCGACCCAGGGCCACCCCCAGGGCCAGCAGCAGAGGAAGCAGAGGACGCCCAGCGCCCAGGCGAACCCCAAAGCAAGACCAAGCCCTAAGAGGGCCACCCTGGGAGTGCCGGGAGCTCAGCCCAGCCCCCACTTCCTGTCCCCCCAGTGACCAGTGTCCCCGCCCTGGGGAGAAGGTCACTCACCAGGTAGTACCTCTCCCGGAAGCTGGGGGTGCTTGGGGGTGTCCAGCTGTACAAGGAGCCCTTCCTGCTGCCCAGGGAAAACTTCCCTGTGGGGCTGGGTGACACCAGGAGGCTCTCAGAGTCAAATGGGCTGGAGGGAGAGCAGAGGCTGGGTGTCACCCGTTCCGGGTCCTCCCAGTGCAGGAGCTGTCCGGGGCCAAGTTCCGGGCCCGCGTCTTCATCAGTGATAGCCTGAGCAGGGGTGGGCGCGGCTGGCCCCACCACCCCTCCTTCCCCTCCAGGACAGCCCTCTGTGGCTGGGACTTGTGCAGGGGGGGACGGAACCCCCAGGTAAGCCACCTGTTTAGGCCAGTGCCACCCCTGATGGGAAGGGACAGGACTGAATTCACCCAGAGCCTTGAAGATCATCTAAAACGGAGCTCGCTACACACCTCTGCGCTCGGCTGAGCTGGGGGATGGAGGCGGTGGGCGCTCCCCACGTCCCAGACTCAGCCTGCAGCTGGGCACACAAAGGCCGGCCCAGCCATGAGGCCTGTGGCCAGGGCGCTGCGGGAACCTCCGGGGCAGCCTGCCTGCCAGCCACCTGCCCAGCCCTGCAGGCCCCGGGACCCGGGCTCCTTGGATGGCTGGACAGTGGGGAGCAGTTACCCCCGCGCATGCTAGAGGGTTCCCCTGGTGAGGTCCCCAACCCTTCACACCGTGGCCCCTGCCCTGGGGGATAATAGGGAATTCTCTGAAACACAAGTTTTCATTTGGGGGGGAAAAAAAGCTCTTCTGTCCACAGTGCGAAGCCTCTGGACTCTGGGGACCACCAGAGGCCAGTGCACGTGGAGCAGCATGAGAATCCCCACCCACAGGGTCCTTCTCATGAACATGCATCTCGCAGGTCTGTGGCCCTGGGGTCACCCCGGAACCAGGAGGCAGGTGCAGCCAGAGGCCTTCCTGGGCAGAGGCCAGTCTCCTCCAAGGAGCCAAGCTCAGGAGGCCTCTGGAAAGACCCCTGGTCAGCGCAGGGCGGAGCCGTCCCCTGGGCCAAAGTGAGGCTGGGCTCAAACTCAGGGCAGCTGGGGTGGGCAGGGCCGCGGAGAAGGCCTGGGCCTGGCCTTTGAATGGGGCAGGAGGCGAGAGTGGTCAGGGCAGGGACATCCTCAGGGACAATGCGGCCAGAGCCAGGCCCGGGGTGTGGTCCGGCCACTAGGGAGCGCTGTCAGAGTCTCTTGGCCCCTGGGATCTGGGGGTGGCCCTGGGGACGCGGGGCTGGCGCAGGGAGCTGCCACTCACTTCCACAGCACCTCCAACTGCAGCTTGATGGTGCCCAGCTCTGTGATGTCCACCACCACCATCTGCGGCTGCGTCGTGAAGAAGTCTGCAATGTCGCAGGTCACGGAGCCCACCACCAGCGAGCTCAGGCCGCGCAGCTCTGTCACCTGGGAGCGGGGACTGGAGGGTGGTGTCCGAGCGAGCAGCCGGGGCGCCCTGGCCCCGCCCCAGGCCCAGGCCCCACCCCACCTTGATCTCCAAGTTCTCGTGCAGGGTGGGGACAAAGGCCTTCTCCTCCTGGTCCCACGTCTGGCTGTCGTCTGGCTCGATCCAGCCCTTCAGCCTCCAGCGCTGGCCGCCCAGGCGGATAAGCACCTGCAGTGGGCGCAGGAGGTGTGCTGGCCGCCCAGGGTCCCCAGCCACCTGAGGGCGCCCTCCCAGACAGGACCTCAGCTAGGACCCTGGCTCCCGGCAGCCCCCTCCCGCAAAGGCTGGCTGGACCCTGAGGACTGACCTCCGACGGCGGCCATACCTCATAGTGGTCTCCTGGGCAGAGGCGCGCGTAGCCCACCAGGCCTGGAACACAGAAATGGGCCGATGCTCGCCTGCCCCGCCCTGGAGGGGCACGTCAGCATCTGGGCAACCCCACAGAGAGGCCCAGGGGAGTGAGGCTTTCCACGTCTCATGTCCCTCCAGCGTGAAACCCAGAGGTGGGCCTGCCCTGGGGCTGTGGCCAACGCTGCTCACCCCCCAGGGGCCCCGAGAGGACCTGAGCCACCCACGCTGGCCTCCGGCCACTGCTCTCAGCCGTCACCTTTCATCCTGACGTGGAACTCGCCCAGGTGAACCTCCAGCGCCCCCTCGATGAGCCACATGTCCTGAAAAGCCCCGTGGGAGCTCAGCCACTCGCCCAGCCACACCCACCCCAGGGGACGCCACTGTCCCTGCAGCCAGAGCGCTCCGCCCACCTCGGCGCACTCGTGCAGGCTGCGGCCCAGCTCCTGCAGGCTCTCGCGGGAGGCGCGGCTGGGCGGGCACCTGGCGAAGGCGCGCTGCATGTTGGCAGCCCCGTCACGCAGGCGGCACTGGACACAGTAGCCCTCGTAGAGCTCCTCCACCTGAGGGGCACACCAGTGGGCACGGCCTCCCGGCCAGCCCCACACCACTGCCAGCACAGCACCCAGCCAGCACCCAGGGTGGCCTGGGGCAGCAGCCACCCCGCGCTCTGTACCCCAGCACCTGGTGGTGACTGTATACAGTCAGTGCACAATAAAGAACTAGTGAAGTGGACCAAGGGGTGCGTCACTTCCGCCTCTCAGCCTGGTGTTTCAGCTCTAAGATGGGAGGGGGCTTGTGATGGCCACGGGGGTCCCAGGGACAAAGGTCACAACAGGGAGCACAAGCCACAGAGAAGCCTCAGGGACCGAACCAGTCCTCCTTCTCAGGGCCTCTGCTTTCCCACCCAGGCTCTTAGGGTGGCTGAGCCCCGCCTCCCAGTCCTCTGGGGTGCAGCATGAGCCCCCCAGGCCTGGGGCCTGGCCACCCTCTTACACCCCCTCAGGCCAGAGACCCTGGGCCCTGGGACATGCCCGTGGCCAGGAGTCACCTGCAGTCACCAGCCGCCTCGCCGCCTCTGCTCATCCTCACCCCTATCCCGCTGCCCAGGAACCTTGCCCTGCCCAGAGGGCTCCCAGCTCCTACTGGCCCGCCTCGGCCGCCCGCCCCTGGAGCCCTGGGGGCTGACCTTGCTGATGTGGAACTCCATCTTCCGGATGTGCCTCTCCACGCAGCGCGTTTGCTTATCCCAGGGAACGACACATCTGTTGAGTGGCCTGGGCTCCTGCCACCCGCCACCCTCCTCCAGGGCCTGACCCCGGGAGCAGGGTGACCCAGCCCCCTCCCACCCTGGGGGAGGCTCACCCTGGCCTCAGTCTGCCCATTTGTAAAGTGGGAGGAGACCAGGGCTCGTCTCGGGCAGCCGGGGCAGCTGGGGGCAGTCAGGGGCAGCTGGGAGTAGCCGGGGGCAGCGGGGGCAGCCAGCCCAGCGTCGCCCACCCTGCTGAGCGCGGGGGGGGGCTTACCTTGTCCAGGTCGTAGTAGAAGGCCTGTGGGGAGCAAAGCGGGGTCAGAGCCCAGCGCTCCTCAAGGCCCGAGGGCCCACGTGCAGGGGCCTCTGAGCTTGGAGGACAGAAAGCCAATGGCTGCAGCCGCCCCAGGCTGTCCTCGGTGGCCCGCGGACTGGTCACTGACCAGGCCCAGGAGGAGTGGCGGCCACAGGGTATGTACTTGGGGCCTGGTGGGCCTCAGAGTCTGTGACCATTGGTGGGAGACCATGGACCTCGGCAGATGATGGCGTGGCCACCAGGCTCGCTGAGGCAGGCCGCTGGTTGCCCACAGGGGAGGGGTCCTTCCGGCTGCCTGGTCCCAGGAGATCAGAAAGCCAGGGCAGGAGAAGCGAGGTGTGCACAGTGCTCAACGGGACTTTGTTCTATTTGCTTATGTATTTATTTATTTTTGTTGTCTGTTTGTTTTGTGGGACTGGGGATGGAACCCGGGGCGCTTCACCACTGAGCCACCTCCCACCCTTGGTGTTTTTTATTTTGAGAGAAGGTCTCACGAAGTTACCGAGACTGGCCTCCAACCTGTGATCCTCCTGCCTCAGCCTCCTGAGTCTGTGGGATTACAGGCGTGCGTCCTGCGCCCCGTGTGACCTCATTTTTGCAGGTTAGCTGTTGACCCAGAACTTCTGAGTGCACACGTGTGTTGGCATGATCATCACGTGACCAAGGGGGGCAATTAAAGAACAAGCAAGGGTGAGGAAGGGCCACCCGGGCGGGCAGGGAAGATGGGGGGAGCATCGTGTGAACAAGAAGGAGACTCAAGCCCCCAACGCGGGTTTTCCCGTGGGTGACGTTGAAATGGCACGTGTAAGGCCGAAAGCCAAAACCCGTCTCAGAAAGGAACAGGAAAGAGTCCAGGACTTCGGAAAGAAGACGGCTGCCTGGCACTGCCTCAGAGACCCAGGTCCTGCTGCTGTGCCACCCGGCAGCCGCCAGGGGAGCAGCCCACGTGTCCTCCACGGGGTGCCCCGGGCAGAACCTCCGTGGGAGAGCCACGCGCACGCGCTCACCCCTGCCTGCCTCCGTGACCCCAGAGCTGAGGGCAGGTGCTGGGCCCAGGCAGGGCCTGGCAGCGCCTCTTCCCACCTGTGCTGGCGCCTCCCAGCCACCCGCCCAGGGTGGGCCTCAACGGCCCGCCCTGCCGGCCCGGGCCTCCCCAGTGGGCCTCTGGTATGAAAACCCACTTCCCTGCCGCCCGGTGCCCCTCACTCGGCTGGAGGCCTGCTCTGCACTTTGTCAGCGCTTTGGAGGGGCCCAGATGGCACCCCCACAGCCGCGAGGCCCCTCCTCGTGTTTCAGAGCCTGGCCGGGAAGCGTGGGTCCCGCGGGCAGTCAAGGGAGGAGCCGGAGGCCAGCCCACATCCAAAGGGTCCTCCCCGGGGTGGAGGCCCGAGCCGTGGGAGCCGGCCGTGCCCAGGCGCAGCCAGGACCGTGGGCACCGACACTCGCCATAAACAGTGAGCGGCTCTTCAGTGTCAATGTCCCCAAAGTCCCACGGAACACAGTTAACTAGACCGTGTTCGCCGTCTGTCTGTCTGGGGCAGAGCCAGCGGGCCTCCCGGGCTGTCCCGTGCTCCCTGGTCCCTTTGTTCTTTGCTGACTCAGGCCGCAGCGGGGTGAGCACTGGCCCTGGCTGGACAGGCCCGGGCCCTGCCTCAAAGCCACTGCTGGTGACAGCAGGAAACCTGGCCAGCCCTGGACATGGAGGACAGCAGGGGCCACTGTGACACTCCAGAGGGACGTCCACTGTCTCTGGTCACGTCAGCCTCCAGGTCCCAGGGCACCCAGTGTCCAGGGCCTGTGAAGTGGGACCACCCAGGACAGCTGCCCTGCAGGTCCCTGCCTGCCCAAGTTCCTTCAGAGCCAAGAGCAGGGGAGGTGGCCCAGGGGCCTGCGCTGCCCAGTTACGTCCATCGGGTTGAGGTGAGGTCGACTCACCCCGAAACCAACGTCCCTCCCCTGAGTCTCGATGTCCAGACTGACCACGCTGGACGGGGCAGGGCGGGCGCTCACCAGCCTGGAGTTCCTGCGGGCGTCGGCGTGGCGTCCACACAGGTGGTCCAGCTCGGCCTGCTGCGCGCACAGGTGCTGCCTGCGGAGAGGAAGCAGGGTCTGGATGGAGAGGAGCCAGCACGTGGGGGCAGGCAGGTGGCCGTGCCGAGGGCCCCGCTGTCTTCAGAGGCCACCCTGGTGCTGGGGTCACCAGGGCAGGAGGAGGGTCTCAGGAGGCCACCCCACAGAGAGGCCTGGCTGGACCCCACAGGGAGGAGGTGGACTGAGACCCGCAGCCACCTCGTGGCCTCCTGAGGCCACACTCTCCAGCCCTGCGTGCGCCCCTCCCGGCCTGGGGCCCAGCTCGCTCACTCCTTTACGGACAAGCATGGCCTTCCTGCCAACTGGATGCCCAGGACGGGGACACTGCAGGGCCTTTGCACACTCTGGAAAGCTCAGAGGGAGTGGCAGCAGGAGACCTGGGGTCTGCCAGAGGGCACTGGGGTGGCGACCACCCTGCTCCATCACAGGTCTGCTGGGTTGCCCTAGGAAGGTCACTTGCCCTCTCTGGGCCTCACTTCTACTACCTCAAACATGGAAGGAACAACTTCTTTTGGGAGACCACTGCTCGCTCAGGAATTGGGCTCTCCCGGCCCTGGACAAGTCTTCAGCAGGTAGTCCTGAGGGGACGCCAGAAGCTGCCCTTGGGATGAGCCCTCGGGGTGGACCCCCATCTCCAGGCACATGGCATCTCCCACTCCCATCAGCAGGGACCCCAGGCCTGGCCCGGAGGGGAAGGGCCACCCTCCTTCTGCCGGCCCGTGGCCCATGTCCTCTCACTCTCCAAGCCCAGAGCTTGGGCCCTTGATTTCTCCTGGTGCCCCTGGTCCAGGGGCCACGCAAAGCCACCTGTCCCACGTCTCGGTCCCCTGCTCCAGCGCACGGGGCGTTTTTGAGGAGGGACGTCTGAAAACCACTTCACTGGAGGACCCTGGCACCGACCACCCCGTGGGGCTGGGCTGCCACTGACCGAGGGCGGAGCGAGCCTCTGTCCAGCAGCGGGGCCGGGGCTGCACCTGGGGACGGCACTCCAGAACCGCCTCCCAGCCCCCCAGCTGCGGTGACGGGTGGTGGAGCCCCGCTCTGCTCAGACTAAAGCAGCGCGCTCTGCCCCTCTGGAGCCCGGGCCACCCTGGGCCGCCCCCACCGTGCCCACATCCCACCCACGCCGTCAGCCCCCCCTAAGGGTCTGGAAACTGCTCCCGTCCCTCTGGCCCTGCCGCATCCTGGGCCAGCCCACGGCCTCCCTGCCTTCCCGGCCTCCTGGCCTCCCGGCCTCCGTGTGCCACCTGCGCACACAGCCTGGGTCCCACCGAGGCCTGAGCCGCAGGGTCCTTCCTCTCTTGGGTCCTCCGTGGCGCCCAGGTGCAGGCGGAGCACCAGAGCTGTGGTCCCTACTGCCCCCCACCCACCTCTCTCCCTGAGCCGCCCCCACCCCGTCTGCTCGGCCCCAGCCCCCTACCCCAGGGCCTTTGCACTTGACTCCTCAGGCCTAGAGCGTCCTCCGATCTGTGGGGCCACCTCCTCGCCACTGTGGGCTCTGCTCAGAGCCACCTTCTTGGCGGGGCCTCCCTGCACGCTGGGCCTGCCCGCCCTGCCCTCTGTCCTCACACCGTGCGTCTCCCCTTCCTGGGCTGTTGATGGCCTCTGTCTGTCCCTCTGGGAGTCACCACACCTGAGTGCCTGGCGCCTCCGGAGGCTTCAGGTAGTAAAGGCTGGCAGCTGCCTCCCCGGGGCCTCAGACCGCCCTCCCCACCTTCCGTCAAGCCCCTCCCTCCCTCGGATCCAGCCGCCCATCTGCTACGCTCAGGGCACAGGCTCCCGCCCCAGGGCCTTGGCTTGTGCCGTTCCCTCGGCCTGGGCTGCTGGTCCCACAGAGGAGCTGGGACGGGAACATCCTCCCCTGAGGCCACGGCCTCCTCCCAGGACCAGCCCCTCCGCCCCCGCAGGGCCCTCCCCGCACGCGGCTGTCACCTCCCCTCTGAGTGTCCTGGGACCAGGCTCCTCCTGCCTTGTTCCCCAGGGGTCCCCAGAGCCTGGGGCAGGGCTGCACACAGCTGGGCCCGGGCAGGAGCAGCCGGGAGTGAGTGCAGCCCGCGGCCACTCACCTGAGACCCCTCTTCAGCGCTTCAAAGATCCTCTTCACCTGCTGGGGCTGGGGGTCCAGGCAGGCCGACCCCTTGCGCAGCGTGCCGTAGGTCCTGGGGGGCTTGGCGGGGGTTCGTGACCTCACTGAGTTCCTGCTGAGGGACTTCCTGTGGGGGACGAGGCCAGAGAAGTCGGCAGGGACCAGGCCCCCGGCCAGGCAGGACCTGGCTGGTCCCACCCTCCACCTCCCAGCTGTGGGTCTCGGGAAAGCTGAGACTCTCTGAACCTCAGTCTCCTCATCTATAAGGTGAGGGGCCTGGACTTGGGATTAAGAAAACAATAATAAAAATCCAGTGTCAGAGAGGAGCTGCAGCTGGAAAGAGAACCAGCAGCCGGATGCCAGAGCTCTCGGCCGGGTCCTCGTCCTGGGTCCGCAGGAGGTGGGCTCCCATCCCCTCCGCTGCTCAGAGCTCCCAGACCTGCCTCTCCGACTTAGGGAAAGGCTTCTCGCCGAATCCCCACGCCCGCCCGTCCCACAGCGCACGGGACACCGGCAAACGCACTCCCCAGGCAGGGGACGGCCCACCAACCCACGTCCTGACTCAGGCACACAAGTTAGACTGGAAACCAGCCTGGAGTTTGGTTCAGAGTTCACAGGGAAAAGGGTTCTTCCTGCTGGCATGGCCAACCTGGAGCTCCCAGGTGCCCCTCTTGTCACCAGGCAGGGACAGTGAAGCTAATGCAGAGAAGCAGATGGAGTCAGAGCAAATCCATATAATAATGAGTTCCTGGATCCAGCCATGCCTGAAGCTAGCACTCCCGTGGACTTTGCCGGTACAGGTAGTTGGAGTTGGGATTCTGGACTAGCTGATCCTTAGGGCTAATGTCCCCCAGCAGTGACAGTCAAGTGTCTGAGTCCTGCAGAGGTGCACCAGCATCTCAGGACTGACTTCGGAAGTGAGGCCAGGTCAGCCTCATCAGAGCACACGGCGGGTGTCATTGGCGCCTAATCCCCGCTCAGGATCCTGCAGCTTGTGTGCTAGGCTGCAGGCCCCGGTTGGCTGATGTGGCCTTTGGTCACCAGCAGGTGTGCGAAGTCCACTCTCCAGCCTCCGGAGGCACGTCCCAGATGCCTTGCACCAGGCCCGGGTGGTCTGCAGCCTCCTCAGGCGCATGGAGGAGGCTCGCAGCACTGACTTCTGGGAACCAGGAATCGAACCCAAGGGTGCTTAGCCACGGGGCCACACCTCCAGCCCTTCCTTCTCTCTCTCTCTCTCTCTCTCTCTCTGAGACAGGGTCTTACTAAGTTGCTGAGGCTGGCTTTGAATTCTTGATCCTCCTGCCTCAGCCTCCCAAGACTGAGACTGAGGCCTGCGCCACGGCCCCCTGCTCTGGGTCAGTTCTTAAAGGGGCGCCCAGAGGTGGCTGAGCAAGCGGTGGGGCAGAGGGAGTGGCCCCGAGAGCCCGCGGCAGATGCCCCTCCTGCCTCCCGTGACGCGGTCTGGCAGGGAGCGGGCGCTCCTCGGCGCTGTGTGGACAGCAGCCACCGCAGTGACCACGGCCGGGGAACAGAGGGTCCAGCTGAACGCGGCTCACGGCCTGCGCGGGCCTGGGGGGCATACGGTCCACTCCCGAGCTCCTGCAGCCGGGGGTGGCGGGGTCGGGACCCAAACCTGACCCTCCGGAGGCTCAGCCCGACCTGGGGCCACCCAGGGAGGGTGTAGCACAGGCCCCTGGTCCCCGCGGCACCCGGGCACAGCTGGGCTCCGTGGCTGACCCGTGCCTACCAGGAGCCCTCGGCCCGGCCCTGCCTCTCTGCCACGTCCCGGGGCCTGGGTCGCGGCCTCCTCGCTGCCTTCTGGAGCCCCCTCCCACTGGACCCCCAGCGCCCAGCCTCCTGGGCCTCAGAGGCCACTGGGCTCCAGAGCATCAAGGCGGGGTCCGTCACCTACAGACCCCGCGCCCTGGGCCCCACCAGGCCACGCCCCACCCTGTCCCCAAGAAGCTCCGAGGGCGGCCAGCTGTATTTCCAGCTGGGCCAGATGCTGGGCATTCCACCCGCCCCCTCCTCCGCCGGCCCAGCACGCCCCCGGCCAGCCCCGAGCCTGGGTCCCGGCCAGCTGCATTCAGCCTCAGCCTCACGCTGGGGACCAGGGCCTCGCCAGGCTGCGAGCCCAGGCCACCGGCTGGTCAGAGACGCAGGCTCTGGGGTGGCCACCGGGTTCAAGCTGGACGCTTCGTCTGCCACAGCCTCCACTTCCTCATCCACTTCCTCATCCTTCCGGGGGCAAAAGGGTCCTGCTCCGTGGAATCGCCTCAAGATACTCCTTCACTCCACAGACGTTTACGAAGCACCTACTGCATACCAGCCTCCACGCTAGGGGCAGAGCAGTGCCCAAACCAGACAAACCCTCCCCATGAGCTGAGGGGCCAGCTGGGGGAGACCCAGGGAAGAGCTAACAAGTGAAGACTGACCAACACTGGGGTCTGTATCCCACTCTGCCACTGACCCGCTGTGTGACCTTGGGTAAGCGAGGGAACCTCTCTGGGCCGCAGTCTTCTCATCTGTAACATGGGATCAGGGCAAGGGCTGCTTGGAGGGCTGCATGGGCTAATGACCGTAAGGGGCCTGGAAGCTCGGCAAAGAGCGAGCGGCACATGTGTGCCGAGGTGAAGTCCAAAAGTCACCTCCGAAGGGACCTAGCGCAGGGTGGGTGACGGCCACGGCAGGTGGAGGGCAGGGCTTCTTCCCAGGTGACCTTTCGTGAAGCCTGGGACCCCTTAGGGTCGCGACCCCGCCCCTGCCATCCCGAGGCCACTGCACCCACCTCTTGGAACGCGCCCTCCACAGGGTGGCCATGTCGGGCCCGGAGGCTGGAGCTGCTGGTGTGGGAGGTGGGGGCCAGGCGGGCGGGCGGGCGGGCGGCGCTCCCCAGCCCCGGGCAGGCGAGTCCCCTGGCCCAGCCTGGAGGCCTCCACCCCTCGCTGTGGCCGGGCCTCAGAGCCCTAGCCCTTCCCGGGGCCCTGAGCCCAGGCTGCTGGACGGAGGCCGCTGCGAGGCTGCCCGCCGGGAGGGCAGTGCACGTGTGGCCTCCGACAGCGGAGTCGGCGCATCTGGCCCAGGTGACGAGCAGCCGGGCGGGGAGTGGCCTCCGGGGGCGGGCGCTGGGCCGGCTCTGGGCTCAGTGACTATTAGTCACCCTCAGCCTGCCAGACCGGCTCCCAGAGGGCACGTGCCACCCAGTGTCCCCAGCGCACGTGAGCCCAGGGCGGCCTCCTGCCAGGTGGTGTCCCAGGCCAGTGCTGCCCACAGCCAGATGGGCCGTCGGACGGCGCCTGCCCTGGCCCCCGGCGGGCGACCGCAGGACCCGCCGAGGCTCCAGGTGGGACCACCCAGGACCTGAGCCGACCGTCACGCGGGTGTCGGGCTGAGGACGCTCGCACACGGCCCTCGCGGACAGGCCCTCTGGGCTCTGAGCTCCCAGTGCACCGACCTGCGACCCCTGGCAGCCCCGAGCCCCGGCTGTCCACTTCCCGCTCCTCGCCTCAGAGACCAGGCCGCTGTCCCCAGCCCCGGTCCCCGGGTTAGAGCGCGTCGCGTCGCGGCGCTTTGGCTTGGGGCGCAGTGTACCTGCCCGGCAGCCTGGGGAGGGACAGCCCGGCTGCAGAAGGGCAGGAAAGGGGCAAGGGGCAGCCGTGCCCGTCAATCAAGGAGAGTCCCCCGTCTCGTCATCACTCTGTCTGTCCCTCCCCACACCCCGCCTCGTGCTGGAGAAAGGAAAAGGCCTTACTGTGGCAACCATTCACACCTTAGTGTAAGATCCTGCCACCATGTCACTTCCCCGTGAATTCTCTATGGAATAAGATCCCCGACTCTCCCCAAAGGGCTTTCAAGGTGCCGGGGTGGGGGTGGGGGTAGGAGTGGGACCAAAGGAGGCTTCGGCCCACCCTGAGTGGAGCCTGCTCTCCAGCCCAGGGTCCAGGGCCTGACCGCCCACGCGGAGGGCCTGGGCGGGCAGCTGTGTCGCCAGTCGGGTTGCCTGGGAAACAGGGGACCAGACCCTGGAGACGGACAGACAGGAAACCCAGGACAGCCGCACTCCCGTCCTCATGGCCAGCTCCTCATCCCGGGACCAGCGCACGGCACTAGTGGCCACTCAGAGGCCCAGCACCCTAGGACTCGGAACAGGAGAGCCAGGGAGTGCCACCAGGACCTGGGGTCCACAGTCACCAGGGCCACCTTCCTCGACCAGGGCAGAGACTCTGCAGGTCTCCGCCTGACAGCCCGTGAGCCTGGGTGTCGGGGGCGGGCCACCTCCGTCCTCTCCCTACCCAGAGGGCAGGGGACCCTGGGCACTCTGTGGCAGAGCTCCTGACCAGGCCTGAGGACACTTCTCCGGGAGCTGGAGGTCAAAGCCCAAGGTCCAGCGACAGGTGCCCCCTGCAGGAGCAGCTGCAGGCTGTGGGCAGGTGAGACTCGGCCCCCAGCCTCCACGAGGGGACAGCGGGCATCACGTGGAGTGCAGGGCCCACGCAGGCTCGGCTACGGCTGGGAAGGCCAGCCCCGGAGGCAGACCCTTCCTCTCCCAGACCAAGGGCCCCTCCATGCCTCAGGGGACCAGCAGCCTGCACAGCCCCCTGAGTCCAGACCCGCGTGGGGACCTGGCGAAGCCCCAGGGGAGGAGGCTCAGAGATGGCCAAGTCCAGAAGCAGCCTCCACCCCGGCTGGTTTGGACGCGCACCTACTGTGTGCCTTCCTCATGGTGGCCCCAGCCCCAGCTCTGAGGCCTGGACTTCAGGTGTAATCACTGCGGGTCTTCAGCCGGATGTCCCCTCTCCAGCCCCTGCTCCAGCCCCCAGAGGCCATGGCTCAAGTCCTGCGGGCCTCCTCCTGGCCCCTCCTGGCCCCTCCTGGCCCCTCCTGCCCCCCTCCTGCCCCCCTCCTGCCCTCTTCCTGCCCTCTTCCTGCCCCCTCCTGCCCCCATCCTGCCCCCCTCCTGCCCCCTCCTGCCCTCTTCCTGCCCCCCTCCTGCCCCCCTCCTGCCCTCTTCCTGCCCCCTCCTGCCCCCATCCTGCCCCCCTCCTGCCCCCTCCTGCCCCCTTCCTGCCCCCTCCTGCCCCCTTCCTGCCCCCTCCTGCCCTCTCCTGCCCCCTCCTGCCCCCCTCCTGCCCCCTCCTGCCCCCTCCTGCCCCCCTCCTGCCCCCCTCCTGCCCTCTTCCTGCCCCCTCCTGCCCCCCTCCTGCCCTCTCCTGCCCCCTCCTGCCCCCCTCCTGCCCCCTCCTGCCCTCTTCCTGCCCCCTCCTGCCCCCCTCCTGCCCCCTCCTGCCCCCCTCCTGCCCCCTCCTGCCCCCCTCCTGCCCCCTCCTGCCCTCTTCCTGCCCCCTCCTGCCCCCTCCTGCCCCCCTCCTGCCCCCTCCTGCCCCCTCCTGCCCCCCTCCTGCCCTCTCCTGCCCCCTCCTGCCCCCCTCCTGCCCCCTCCTGCCCTCTTCCTGCCCCCTCCTGCCCCCCTCCTGCCCCCTCCTGCCCCCCTCCTGCCCCCTCCTGCCCCCCTCCTGCCCCCTCCTGCCCTCTTCCTGCCCCCTCCTGCCCCCCTCCTGCCCCCTCCTGCCCCCCTCCTGCCCCCTCCTGCCCCCCTCCTGCCCCCCTCCTGCCCTCCTCCTGCCCCCTCCTGCCCCCTCCTGCCCCCCTCCTGCCCCCTCCTGCCCCCCTCCTGCCCCCTCCTGCCCCCCTCCTGCCCCCTCCTGCCCCCCTCCTGCCCCCTCCTGCCCTCTTCCTGCCCCCTCCTGCCCCCCTCCTGCCCCCTCCTGCCCCCCTCCTGCCCCCTCCTGCCCCCCTCCTGCCCCCCTCCTGCCCTCTTCCTGCCCCCTCCTGCCCCCCTCCTGCCCCCCTCCTGCCCCCTCCTGCCCCCCTCCTGCCCCCCTCCTGCCCTCCTCCTGCCCCCTCCTGCCCCCCTCCTGCCCCCCTCCTGCCCTCCTCCTGCCCCCTCCTGCCCCCTCCTGCCCCCTCTTGCCCTCCTCCTGCCCCCTCCTGCCCCCTCCTGCCCCCTCCTGCCCCCCTCCTGCCCCCTCCTGCTGTGTGTCCCCTCCGGCTCTCCCAGGCCTGCCCTCCCCCACCATGCCAGGCCCCTGGGTGACCCGTGTCCAGGCTGGTCCTGTTGCTGTTGTTGGCACTGAGCCAGGCGGGTGGAGCCTGGTCTGTCCCCGAGCCCTGGCTGCGGAGGTCGGAGCGCAGCTCCCCAGGACCCCCAGCTGCCCCCGTCCTCCTCCCGCCCCTGGCGCACCTCGGAGGGAGCAGGGCAGTGAGGGAGCTGGGGGCCTGGACACTGGGGTACAGCCACTGGAGCCAGGCAGGGCCGAGTGAGGACGGGCCTGGCCAGGCTCAGGGTCCCCAGGACACAGCTGCGGGGCCGGGAGATGACGGGGCACTCCGGGGGAGGGCACTGGCCCTCCAAGGCTGGGGGAGGCCACTGTGGCCAGGACACAGGGCAGGACGGTGGGCAGGCCCTGCTCCCAGCTGTGGGAGGTGCTGGGCAGCAAGGGGGTGGGGACGGTCCAGGCAGGTGGCACCCCGGACCGGCTGCTGTGGACTCACTGGCCGCAGCCCAACACACCTCCCCGGCAGGGGTCCGGGGCCCTCGGGCTGAGAGCTGGTGCCGGTTCTCAGGGGCCTGCACAGCGCCCCGCCTGGGACCTGAGCGGTCAGCAGCCAGGCCCGGGCTCCAGGAGCTGGGCCACCAGGGACAGAAACAGCCTCCTCCCAGGACTCAGTGCAGAGTGTGACAGGGACCGAGGGCCCAGCCCCCACCTGCCACCCACTGCCGCTGACCCCAGGCCTGGCCCTGCCACTCCCCACACACCTACTGCCACAGTCACCTCTTCACACCTCTGTGACAACCCCGAAGGGAGGGATGCTCATGACGCCCATTTTTCAGTTGAGGAAGCCAAGGCTCAGAGAGGTGAAGTCACTTGCCTTGGGTCACAGAGCCAGAGTAGGTGGCCCCATTGTCAGGCCACCAAACAGGAAGGGCGTTCCTTCCTAACCCCACCCCTAGGAGGCGAAGTCCTGAATTTTGCTGTGTGACCTTGGGCTCCTGGACTCACCTCTCTGAGACTATTTTCAACCTGCCAGGTTGGCCTGGGAACAGACTGACGGACTTCCGGAGCATTTAGAATGATGACTGTTTGGGTCTCAAGAAAATGACAGGTTTCTCCGGCACCGTCTCTCCCTCTCTCCCTCTCCCTCTCTCTCCTTCTCTCCCTCTCTCCCTCTCCCCCTCTCTCCCTCTCTCTCTCTCTCCCTCTCTCCCTCTCTCCCTCTCCCCCTCTCTCCCTCTCTCTCTCTCTCCCTCTCTCCCTCTCTCCCTCTCCCCCTCTCTCCCTCTCTCTCCCTCTCTCTCTCCCTCTCTCCCTCTCTCTCTCCCTCTCTCTCCCTCTCTCCCTCTCCCTCTCCCTCTCCCCCTCTCTCTCTCTCCTTCTCTCCCTCTCTCTCCCTCTCTCTCCCTCTCTCTCTCTCTCTCTCTCTCTCATACACACACACACACACACACACACACACACACACACACACACACACACGCAAGTCGGCCGTGAGGGTGAGCTGCAGCGGGAGGAGGCGGCCCCCCGGGCAGGGCAGTGCTTACGCGATCCTGCGGCTCTGTGCGCTGCTGAAGCCCGCGAAGGAGGCGCTGCGGCCCACGGCCCCCACAGCCCCCGCGTCCCCGGGGCTCAGGAACCGCACTCTCACTGACATGGCCGTCACCTGCAAGGAGAGGACAGGACGGTCAGCGGCAGGCACCGAGTGCTGCCCGCACAGCCCCGGGGAGGGCTGGAGAGGAGCTAGTGGAGGCTGCGGGCAGCAGGCCTCGAGCCCGGGACTCTGCACTCTGCCCTCGGGTCCCTGCTGCCGGATGCCCTGAGCCAGGATGCGGGCCTCCTAGCCCTGTCCCTCCCGCCTCCGCGGCTAGGGAGCCCCTGCTGGGGTCCATCTGAGAGGAGGCAGGAAAGGAAGGCCAGCAGGGCCAGGGCGCAGGAGCAGGAGTGCCAGGGGCCGCGTGTGAGAGGATGTGGTGAGAGGACTCTGTCACCCAGAAGCACCAGTGGCCAGGCCCTGTGGGGGGAGGAGACCACAGAGCAGGCTGAGACCTGGGAGCCCAGGGGACTTGCTTGTAACTGAGCAAGGGTAGCTGGGAGCCATGGGAGACTCCTGACAGGTGGTGACGAGCCCCATCCAGGGACTGTGCGCACCCAGGGCTGCGTGGCCCTCGCCCCATCTCTGACCCAGGGCACAGTGAGGCCAGCCCAGAACTCTGTCTTCTCTTTTTCTCAAACCGTCTCTAGGTTGACCCCACGTCCCTCGGGGACACAGTCCTTCCAGCTGGTCTATTATATTCTAGCATGGGCAGTTGGAAAGTTCTCCTTCCTATCTAACCTAAACCTCTGCTGCTACCATTTCATACTTTGATCCCCAGCCAAGGTGGTGTCAGTTTGAGGATTTCAGGGACCCCGCAGCTCCCACGGCTCCCACCCCACCATGCCCTCCTTCCTGCGTCCCAGCCCCTCCACCCACCGACTGAGTCCTGCCTCCGTGGTCTGCGCTAGCGGGGCCTCTGTCTGGAGCACCGCAGTGGCCGGTGTCCAGTCCTGTGTTCTGTGCACTCAGCCCCGCCAGGGCCTCGGGTCCCATCTGCACCCCATGGCACACTGGCACCACGTCCCAGGCCACAGCCCCGGGCACGGCAGCTAGGGGCCTGGGAAACCAAGAATCCGGTCGTGGGCTGCAGGCCCCCCTGGGCCTCCGCGGTCACGGCTGCACACTGGGGACGGAAAAGTCCTCAGAGGCTTGGGAGGACCTGGAGCACGGCACCCAGAGCCCGCCACGTGCAGGTGACCCGGCCCTCCCCGAGCTGAGCCAGGGGAGCCGCTCCAGCCGCGGCGGAGGGGACCGTGTCCGCACAGCACCCAGCCCGGAGCCAGGGCTCTGGAACCTGGCAGAGACCCGCAGGGAGCGGGTGGGCCCTGCAGGCGCCTGGTACTGAGCACCCTAGTGACTGAGCCCTGTGCCAAGTGCTTTGTGCAAATTATCCTGTTAAACTGCCGCCTCCCGCCCCCGGGACAGAAGTCCCTGACCTCATTCAACAGAAGAGGAGACTGAGGCTCCGAGGGGCCACTCAGCCAGTCCCGGGCCCCAGCAGGAAGTGGCAGAGCTGGTGCGGAGCAGGCAGGCTGACGGTCACCTGGCGCCAGGGGTCCACACTCTGGGCCTTGCTCTGGCCCAGGAGGACCTTGGCCCCATCTGGGCTTGTACCAGCTCAGAATCGGCTGCCAAACATCCAGGGATTCTGTGACATCCTGTTGGTGGCTTCCACCAAGCAGGAATGTCGAGGCCATGGAAACTGGCCAACACACGCCTCGGGGCTGTTCTCGGCTGGTCGTCACCTTACAGGCCACCGTGGCCCTGCCCACCACTGCCCAGGATGGCCCCAGGCTGGGCAAGGCAGTGGGGAGGGTCACCCCCAGGCCTCCCCATCAAGCCCACTGAAGTCCCCTCCACAGGGCTTCCTAAAAGCGAATGCCAGGTGCTCCCGCTCAGGTGAGGGGGATGGCAGCCGAGCTGGGGCCCCCGTGGACCAACATGAGGTGCAAGGGTCTGAGCTGCCACCACAGCACCATGAGGCCGCGTGACCCTCTTTTCCATAAGAGGGGACAGAGGCTCCAGGGTGGGGACCTCCTGGGGACCTGCCCTTTCTACAAGGCTGGCTCTTCACTTGAGCTCCCTGCCAAGCGGGGCTGGCTCCCTGGACACTGCCCCATCTCCCCCAGGACGCCCTCCTGGACACCTCTCGGCTCTCCACAGTTTCAGAGACCCCTCAGCCTTCCGCAGCCTCCAGGTCCCCTGTCACTGTCCTTGTGAGTCGCTGTGGCTCCCGCTAGATGTGGCACCAGCTCCGGCCTAAACAAGCGGGTCCTGAGCCACCCCCCACCCCCCCAAGAGTCGCAGCAAGACTTTATGGAACCAGAGAATGAGGACTCGAAGCCCGAGTCACGTCCCCTGGTCACGGCCCGGCAGCCCCAGGAGCGACCCTAGTAATCATCACTGGTGCCAGACCGGGGCCCAGGGTCCTGGGAAGGGCCAGATAGTGACCGTCCTGGCTTGGCAGCCGAGCTGGGCTGCTCAGGGTCCCAGCTGATGGGTGTCCAGCTGCTCGGCTCTGTCGTCCCAGGGTGCGATGGAGTGGGGGTGACAAAGCTGCTTCAGGACAGCGGCCGTGTGGCTGTGGGGTCCCCCTGCTGCTGTCCTCTGAGCCAGTGCCCTACGGGAGCCACCCCGGGGGCTTCAGTCTGCCTCCTTCAGCCTCCCGGGCCAGCGGGGCAGCTGCTGCTGTCCCCACCCTGCAGACCAAGAAACTGGGGCTGCCCGGGAGGACCGCTCCTGGGCCGTCCCCCAGGCAGGAGATGCCAGGGCCGGGCTGGGAGCTGGCCTTCGAGGCCAGGGTGGCTGCTGCCCAGCCGAGCTGCATCACCCCCAGGGCTGAGGGGCCTGCAGGGGCCAGGGCAGAAGCCGCCAGTGAGGGGACCTGCCAAACGGGGACGGCGGCGCTCCATGGTGGCCGGGAATGCCACGCCCACCCTGCAGGTGAGGGGGCCCAGGTCCCCGCACCCCGGGGCCAGCGCCCACCGAGCTGCTCCGTGGGGCCGGCAGCGCCCCCTCCTGGCCGGCCGCCGTCCCGCCAGCTGGAGAAACAGGACGGGGACAGGATGGCTGAGGTCACCTGTGCCCCGGGGGCACAGCAGGGCAGGGGCCTCCCCCACGCCAGCCTCACCTGCTGTGGCCGCCTCTGCCTGGTGGCTGCTGGGCTGTGGCAGGTCTGGGGAGTCCTGGGAGGGACACTCAGGTGGCTCCAGCAGCCGGCAGTCTGCAGGGCACGAGGGACGAGCCCGCTGGGTCCTGTGCAGAGGAGGGAGGCGTCGTGGCCACGCACTTCCCCAACCTTGGTGGAGACAGGACGGCTCTTCCGCCCTCTGGCCTCCTCGCCTCCCTCCCGCCCGGCACCGGGCAGCCGCGCTCGGGTGGACGTCTCTGGACAAGGTAGGCCAGCTGGAGGGCGTCTCACTGGGCGGCTGCTCCCCGGGCCCTGGGACCGTCCCGGGCCTCTGCCCCAAGGTGTGGCAGCAGGAAGCAGGACCCACTTCCACGGAATCTGAGCCGCTCAGTGCTGACCGCGCCTGTCCCCGCCGCCCACCCCACAGGCAACCTGCAATTTCCCTCCCTGAGAGGTGACGCTTCTAAATTTAGTGCCGTGGCTCCGGGGCTGGGTGGCTCCTGTGTCCCTCACTTATGCTCTTTTTTCTCCTCTCAAGTGCCAGCCAGGCCTGGTTTGCTCCGAGCAGTTTCCAAAATAGCCCCTTTGGCGGAGCAATGAAAGGAAATGGCAGAGCAGCCCGGACCGGGGTGCGACTGCGTGTGGGAGGGACAGCGGCCCTCGCTGGCCACTCTGGACCTGGCTGTCTGCACCAGAGCAGGCAGGGAGCCTGCCGTCCAACCCCCACCTGGCCCGGGCAGGACCAGGCCACGCGCGTGGCCAGCCTGGGTCCCCAGAGGAAGAGCTGGGAGAACCTAGACGGTTCCTCCCGCAGCGCCAGCGCCTGTGCCCACCAGAGCCCTCTCCCGCGGCGCCCCACACTGGCCCTAGAATGACCTCCCTGTGGGCCCAGGGTGACTGGCCTCGCCCCTCACCCTGTCCCCGTCCTGCTTCTGTCTGGGGGTGCCTGCGTCCCTGGCAGGGATCTCAGCTGTGCAGCTGGGACTCCGCCTGTCCTGTGCAGGGCTTGGGCGGGACCCCCTCAGCGTGCACCTACTGACTACCTGCTGGATGCAGCCCTGGGTGCACAGCTGTGGAGGGTCCCGGGGAAGACGGCTGGCGGGTGGCAGTGAGCACCCGGGTGAGCTTGTGCCCTAGTGGGGACATGCAGAGGCCCAAGGGGGCAAAGACAGTGTCAAAGTCAGCTTCCTTACCGCTGTGATCTGAACGACCGACCAAGCCCACTGCAGGGAGGAAGGGTTCAATTAGGGGCTCAGGGTTTCAGAGGTCTCAGTCCACAGAAGGCCGGCCCATGCCCGGGGCCCGAGGTGAGGCAGGACGGCATGGTGGGGGAGGAGGCCGAGGGAAGCGGAGACTCCACTCGCCAGGGCCCCCAACTCCCTCCTCCTCCAGCCCCACCCCGCCCTCCAGTGACCAGCCAGCTAATGCCCTCAGGGGCTAACCACTGTGGGGCGGAGACTGTCACAGTCCAGTGACTTATCCTCCAGACCTTGCACTGGGTCACTGAGCTTCACGGGGACAGCTCCCATCTACACGGTGACAAGACGCCTCGCTCAGCCCGGGGAAGAACGGGATGGTGGACCCGGGGAAGAACAGGGTGGTGGACCCCGGGGAAGAACGGGATGGTGGACCCGGGGAAGAACGGGGTGGTGGACCCTGGGGGAGGGGCATCTCCGTCTGCCAAACGAGGAGCGTGTCTTGGTACAGAGGGAGGAGGGTGGCAGAGCGTGTGGGTGAGGAACGGGGTGTGCGAAGGCTCGGGTGGAGAGGGGCCATGCCAGGGACCGCCAGCGCCCGGTCTGTCTGCGGGAGCACGGCTGCAGCAGGGGCCTGGGGAACGGCACCTGGACAGGGCAGGACAGGCCTCCCACACCCTCTGGCTTTGGTGACAGCGCCCTTTGAGCCCTTCTGCCTGCTCAGCAGACCCTGCACCCCCCGGCCCAGGTAGGTCTTGATGAGCCATGACTGGTACCGACCGCTGTGGGCCCTGCTCACGGACCTTGCGGCAGGCCAGGGGCGCTGCCCTGGGGCCACTGCCTCTGGCCAGGTGGTGTCTCCGCAGCCGGAAGACGAAGTCTTTAAGGACGCTGGACGCCCAAGTCCCCGCTGGTCTGGGGGGGTGCTTGCCCTCGGCTCCTGACCCGCCAGCCCACTCTGCTAGCAGCGCCCACTCACAAGGCCGTCATCGGATGTCACCTCCCACCCCCCGGCCACATGGGAAAGTCCTGCAGGGATGTGGGGCCAGCCACCTCCCGGCACGCTCAGGGGACCTTTCCCCACCTCCAGAGGGGAACCAGGGGGGAGCTGCCCCCCACAGCCAGGTTCATGCCCCAGGGAGGTCTGATGGCAGTAGGGGACTGTTCCAGCTCCACGTGACCTTGGACAAGTGCCCTCCCCCTGGGCCTCTGCTCCCTGCCTGCAAAATGGTGGGTCAGCCTGGAGCTCAGGGTCCCCCCGGCAGGACACTCAATCCCAGGGAGGGGTGGTCCTCAGACACCATGGGGACGCTGCAGGAGACCCCAGCCACTGCATCCGTCGTCCCCCCACCTCCTCCCAGGGCAGAAGGGGACCCTGAGTTTGACGAGGTGGTGTGTTTGGGGGTGTCTTCAGGGTGACCTTCACTTAGACTGCCTGCGTGACACCCCGAGGTCCCCCTGTAGTACAGTGCCCAAGTAAAGGACCTCAGGTCAAGGCCGAGCAGGGAGCCTGCCTGGTGGCAGCCCCTGTCCTGGCCCACTCCTGGCCCCCTGCTGGACTGCCCTCGGGAGCCACCTGACAGTGTGGCTGCAGCCAGGAGGGGACCGGGGGCTCTGCAGGCAGCCGCAGAGCTTGTGGGCAGCGGCTCTGGCTTCAGGCTAAGGAGTGAGCGGCTCCCTGGGGGGCCGGTTCCCAGGTCCAGTGTCCCAGCTCTGCAGGTCATGGCACCTCCTGATGTCAGCCGCGCCCCTTCCTGTCCAGGAGGCCCTGGGGGAGCACACGCCCAGCTCCACCCCACGCCTGACCTTCCACCCTCCAGGCCTGTGGGCTCAAGGGGCAGTCATGTGAGTGGACAGCAGGTCCTCACCTGGGTGTCAGAGTCCCTCCACCCACTTCACAGACAAGAACTGGGACAACCACAAACGTGAAGGGCAAGGTCACGGTTAGATAACCACAGCCCGGCCCTAAAGTGGAATTCGGGTCACTCTCAGGAAGACAACCTCGAGGACGAGTTGGAACTGCAGGAACCAGGAA
This sequence comes from Ictidomys tridecemlineatus, assembly GCF_052094955.1. Taxonomy (NCBI): domain Eukaryota; kingdom Metazoa; phylum Chordata; class Mammalia; order Rodentia; family Sciuridae; genus Ictidomys; species Ictidomys tridecemlineatus. The sequence continues at coordinate 193,374,154 of NC_135481.1, read as the reverse complement.
CCGTTCAAACTGAGATGTGGAGCTGAGAGGCAAGATGTGCGCCTGCCTGGTGGCACACCTGTGACCCCAGTGACCCCGGAGGCTGAGGCAGGAGGATCGTGAGTCAAGGCCAGTCTCAGCAGCTTAGTGAGGCCCCACGTAACTCAGTGGGACTCTTAAAAGGGGCTGGGGCTGGGGCTCCGGGGCTAAGCACCGGGGGTTCCATCCCCAGGATCAAAAACAGAGAAATAGGAACTGTACGTGAAGTGGCCTCCGTTTTATTTTGGAGACAGACAATGCCTGGCGAATGTCCCACAGTGGACACATGCCCTTGGAACTGGAAAAGAATCGTTAATGAAGAAAGCAGCGAGGTTGGTTAAGTCGTCTGCAGTGGCACAGTGAGTCCCCGGGGGGACTCAGTGACCTCTAACTACAGGACGTTTCCTCTTTGAAAAAAATAAGCCTCCGAATATCACCTGCATCCAGCTGAGGCCACCAGGGCCTGTGAGGTGAAAGGACCCCGGCTTCCTGTGACACACCAGAGGCCCCGCCACGGACCCTCCCGGGGGCTGGCCAGGGGTCACCTGGGAGGCCAGCAACTCTCAGGGCAGAGTGTGGGGGGCAGCTGGGGGCTGAGGGTGGGCAGGGAGGCGGCGGGGACCTGGGAGAAGGGGCTCTGGGGACTCCGAGCCCCGCGCTGGTCTCTGGCCGCAGGAGGGACTGAGGTCACCTGGGAGCCGGGGGCAGGGGATCCTCCCGACACTGTCCTCAGGGGAGCGAGGGGCCAGGTGGCTTGAGGCTGCCCCGGTTGATGGCCATGAGGGACGCGGGGACAGAGCGAGCCCACAGCAAGGACAGCCTCCTGAGGGCAGCTCCCAGGGTGGGCAGGGCCCGACCAGCCGGGTGGTGGCCAGAGTGGCAGCCGCACGTTCTGTGTCAGGTTGGTCACAACGGGGTCCACACAGGTCCCCTCACAGGAACAGGTTGTGGCTCTGGCAGGTCCAGCGGCCCCCCCACCTCCAGAAGGGGCTCAGCAGCCCGCGTGTCCCCGGCTACACCCCCGTACACACCCCCGTGCACAAGGACCCACAAAAATGTCTGAATCGGTTTTGAAATTGGGAGACAGACATGGGCCTCAGGTCACAGAAACCCTTCAGCCCGCGGCCGTGACCCCTTCCCTGTGAGCCAGCAGCCCCACAGACCCCACCTGACCCCTCGTGGAGGAGGGTCCGCGAGCGGGGTGGCCCGCAGTCCCCGGGGCTCCCCTGCAGCGCCCTCGAGTCCACCCTTCTCCCTCCCCAGCAGCTCTTCCCGCTGCCCGTCCAGCCCTTCCGCCCCTGGTCTCAGCTGCCATCTGGTCTCAGGCCACACCCTGACCGTCACCGTCACACTTGACCTGCAGGCGCTGGCTCCGTCCGCTGGCTTTGGCCGTGACCTGGGCTGAGCATCCCCTTCCCAGCATCCCCAGCCCACAAGGACTGGCCACCCGCTGGCCAACCTGCCCGAGCCCATGGCATGGAGATGCCTCTGAGCTCCAGGCCCTGCTCCCACGCAGCCTCTGGCCCTGTCCCTCCCTCCCTGCCCCTGGCCCGCACTGCCCCCCATTCCTAGGGGATGAGCGCACTGCCCCTGGCCTGTCCAGGGTCCCCTTGCCCCTTGCTGGCTCCCAGGACCTGGGTACAAGCCCTGTGGGCGCCTCCCCTGGCCCCGCGCAGGCCCGCTAACCTTTTCACTTGTTTTTATTGGGGGCGTGTGACAGACGCTTCAAATACCGGCCAAGTCTGTCCCTGTTCCCTCCCACTGGTTAGCAGGGACCCACTTCCCCTCCGGTGGACCCCGGGGCCCTGGCCAGGCCTTGGTGTGCCCAGCCTCCTCCCCGCTCTGCACGGCCGGGCGCTCTGCTTCCCAGGAAGCCCCAGCCCGGCCTCTTGGCCCCTCCGGCCCCCCCAGGTCAGCCCCGGCGCCTGCCCAGCCCCTGCCCCCCAGAAAGCCAGAGTGAGGCTTGAAAGTGTCCCCAGCCTTTAACACCCCCCCGCAAAGGGCGCCTTGGCACTCCCGAATGACTGCCTGCTGCCCTCCACCCTCTCCTCCCTCAGCTCGGTGGACACCATGTCCCCTTGTTGGCAGCACCACCTGTGACCGTGACACAGCAGTGTCACTGACTTTTAAACCAGGTGACTGCAGGGCACCTGTGGGAGGTGGGTGAGCAGCACATTTTCCACGTAGGCCTCTGGGGGCACCCTGGGCAGCAGACGGGCCTCGGGCAGCTGGCCTCCCAGTGGGCACCTCTTAGATGCTGCAGGACAGGGAGGCCTGTCAGGGCTCCGTCAACTCACACAGAACAATATGAAGCTGGACTGTCACCGGGAGGTGACACACGGCAGCCTTCAGGGAGCTGGGACAGGGCCCTCTGCTTGATCAACAATTCCTAAGGGATGTTTTTGACACCAAGAATGTGCCATTTTGCATCTGTGACAAAGGACGTGGAGCCTGATGGCCTCCTCCTGCACCAAGAAGTCACAAGTCACCTCCCGAGGCCTGTCGAGGGGGAGCATCGGGAGGGACGATGTTGGTGTGTCCAAGGGGTTAAATAGAAAACGTGAAGTGCTAACTGTTTAGCACCCCCCAGGAACGGCATGGGATGCCCTGGTTGGATGGTTTTCATTTCCTATTATAAAGAAGTTGGCAGAAAAGATCCAAGCAGCCTCCTCCAGAGGCCGCCCCCTGATGGACTAAGAAGGAGCCAGATGGACAGCCATGGCCCACCCCAGGCAGCAAGGGCGCCATGATGCCCCTTTCTTGCTCCTCAAAAATAAACCACAGAGCTGGGCGCGGTGACGCACACCTGTCATCCCACTGGCTTGGGAGGCTGAGGCAGGAGGATCGCAAGTTCAAAGCCAGCCTCAGCAAAAAAAAAAAAAAAAAAAAAAAAAAAAGCGAGGCCCTAAGCCACGCAATGAGACCCCGTCTCTTAACAAAATATAAAATAGGCCGGGGATGCGGCTCGGAGGTCGGGTGCCCGGAGTTCAATCTCCGGTGAAGGAGGAGGAGGAGGAGAAGAGAGGGAGGGAGGGAGGAAGAAAAAGAAATCCCAGGAAGGGAAAACCTTGGCCCAGCGTCCACCTCTGCAGGCCGTCCCCACACCTGCAGCCGGGCAGGTGCACACCTCCCGGAGGGAAGTGAGGGGTGGGGCTGGAGCAGGCCACGCCTTCGGGGCGGGCCCAACGCCCCTGGCCCCGCCCCACCCTGGGCCCCTGGGCTCCGGAGCCTGGGGCGGGTGGTCAGCGCCGGCCCCGGGACTCCCGCCCTGCACGTGGGCTGCGAGGAGCAGGGCCTGTTTGTGGCGGAGGCTGCTCACAGCCCAGGAAGTGGTCAGGGGCTCAACAGAGAAGAGCCATCTGGCCTGCGAGGTCAACAGTGTTCAAGAGGACTGGCCGGCCGGCCGCCGGGCTCTGCTGGCGTCTCCTGCTCCCCGGCGCCTGCGGGGGGACTGTTCCAGCCCTGGCCCCAGCCCACGCGCCTCCCATTCTCAGGACTGAGCGGCCGGGCCAGATGGCCAGCCCACATCCTAGGGAGAGCGGGTTTCCTCCCCGAGGCCCACTTTCTAGAAACTGAAGCCCCGTCTCCGGCCCTGGACCCGGCTTCCCCACGGGCACCCCTGCCGGTCTCCCCTGGTATTGCAGCCCCGCTCTACCCGCCGCGGAGCCAGGGCCCGGCTGGACGCTCCGCTGGAGTCAGCGGATTCCCAAGCTCCAGGGAGATGCTGTGGCTTTAACAGCCTGAAATAAACAGCCTGGGCTGGAAGCGGCAGCCTGGAGTTTCCAAAAGTGTTGCAAAACATTTGAGGCAGATGCTAGGATTTGTGTACTACAAGCTATTTATCAATTAATTCCTTCTTTGCCAAACATTCTTCCTCGGGTCTGCTGGGAGATGATTTTGCTGGGAATGCATCTCAATTCTGTAATGAAAATCACCAGGAAAAGAGCTTGCTTTATGGGGCTCCTGTTACCAAAAATGTGGGTGGAACTGGTTGTTCCCACAAAGACAAAGATGGTACTGAATTTTGAAATCATGTAAAAAAGAAAAGCGAGCTCCAGGAAGTAGTGACCTCCAGACAGATCAGGAACCACAAGATGAGCACCCACAGACTCTTGCGGAGGTGGCAAGTCTAAGCCTTGGGGTCAAAAAGCCCAAGTTCACTCCAGCCTTTGTTGCTTTCTAGCTATGTAATCTTGGACAAGTCACTTGTCCTCTTTGAACCTCAGAGTCCTCATCTATAAGATGGAAGCCACTGAGATGACCTTACGTGATCTCACTTCACATTTCGGAAGACGTGCTGCTTTGTCCTCATCTGAAGAGAAGTTCATCAATTCACAATAGCTCAACTATGGAACCAACCTAGATGCCCTTCGACAGATGAGTAGATAAAGAAAATGTGGTACATATACACAATGGAATATTACTCAGCCTTAAAGAAGAATGAAATGATGGCGTTTGGAGGTAGATGGTTGGAACTAGAGAACATTATGCTAAGTGAAATAGGCCAACCGCCAAAACCAAAGGCTGAATGTTCTCTCTGATAAGCGGATGCTGATCTGTAGTGAGGGGGGCAGGATGGGGAAGAATGAAGGAACCTGGATTGTGCAGAGGGGAGGGAGGGGAGGGCTGGGGCTGCGGGGTGGGAAGGAGAGTAGAATGACACTGTGGCCCTATGTACATGTATGGTCACACCACTGGGGTGACTGTGCACCGTGTGCAGCCAGAGGAAGGAGAAGTTGTGCTCCGTCTGAGCACAATGTGTCCACATGCGTCCTGCTGTCGTGTAACTAATTAGAACAAATTAAAAAAACAGAAGGGAGACCGGGAACAGAAGAAGGGGATGGTGGGGAGAGGGAGGGGGAGGGAGGGGGAGGAAAGGGGGAGGGAGGGGGAGGAAAGGGGGAGGGAGGGGGAGGGAGGGGGAGGGAGGCACTGGGGAGTGAAGCTCATCAAATCCCACGTATCGTGGGCACGTGTGAATACAACAAATCCCGCTGTTGTGTGTGATTAAGATGCACCCATAAAGAGGAAAACGAGGGGTTCAAAGGACAATTTGTATCTTTCCACAGCCTTGTGCTGCTGACCGGGAGGTCCGGGTCCAGTGGCCACTGTAACAAAGTCCTGCAGGCTGTGCAGCTTAGACAGCAGAAACTTACTGTCCCCAGTTCTGGAGGTTAGGACCCAGAGTCGGGTGTCGGCAGGCTGAGCTCGCCCCAGGGACCCGAGGGAAGAGCCGCCTCTGCCCTGCGCGGCTGCCCGCCCGGGTCCCTGCCTGGTGGCTGCCCGCCCCCGGGTCCCTGCCTGGTGGCTGCCCTCCCGGGTCCCTGCCTGGTGGCTGCCCTCCCGGGTCCCTGCCTGGTGGCTGCCCTCCCGGGTCCCTGCCTGGTGGCTGCCCGCCCCCGGGTCCCTGCCTGGTGGCTGCCTGCCGGGTCCCTGCCTGGTGGCTGCCCGCCCGGGTCCCTGCCTGGTGGCTGCCCGCCGGGGTCTGCTCCTGCTCCTGCCTTGGCACCCCATCTTCTCCTAAGGACACCTCGTACTGGATCAGGACCCACTGATGACCCAGCCTCGTTCCATCTCGTCTCCCAAGGCCCTGTTCTGGGACCGGGGACTCCGACTGTCTCTGAGGGACACAACTCGCCCAGAACAGACAGAAAGCGCCTTGTTTCCCCAGCGGCTCGGCCACGAGCAGGCGGATGAGCTGTGGAGGCAGCTCCGAGCGCTGGAGGGGGAGACCCAGACCCTGTGTCTGGAAAGCGTGGACGTGCCCGAGGTGGCAAGGGACAGCAGAGGAGGGGACACCCTGGAAGAGGGCGGGGGTCACAGTGAAGCCCTCTGGGCAGTGGCGCTCTAGGACAGGGACCCTGAATCACTTCCAAGAACGTCCCCCGGGGTTCCTGACGCTGTCCCCTGAGGACGTGGCTCTTCTCACTGCTGTTGGGCTGGGACAGGACCACAGCCCGCTGTCCCCTCACCAAGGGGAGGTGCCCAAGCCAGGTGAAGAGGACGCTGCTCCCTGGAGAAGGACTCTGGAGCCAGAGGACGGGAGACAGATGGTGCCCTGTCCTCCTCCTGCCCGTGGCGGGGCCCACTGCGGGGTCGGCTCCTCCTGGGCCCGCGGCTCGCTCCCTGCCCGGTTCTCTGGACACCCCTCACGTAGTGAGTGTCCTCCCCAGGGTCTTCCAGGAGGCCCTCAGCTTAAACTAGCCAGACCCTCTTCCCTGGCGCCCCCACCTCCCGCAGGCCACCCCAGCGGCCGGTTCAGTGACGCTTGGGAAACTGGAAGCCCTGGAGCAGCGTCCAGCACAGTGGGGAGGGACAATGACGGCCATTTTAGGAAAACTAAGTTTTAAAACTCAACAAGTGAGCCCCAAGCTACCGGAGGACACCTTCAAGGCCCTGGAGGGTCCAGGGAGGAGGGGACGGTCCTGAGAGGCTCGGGCCCCGGCCGCGGCTGGCAGATCCCGGGACCAGCCAGACTCCCGAGGGCGCGGCGCGGCCCCTGGCCCCTGCCCCTGGCACAGACGCATGGGCACAGGGTGCAGCTGGACCGTCCCCCTGGACAGCGCAGGACCCCAGCCTGGCCTCCCTGGACACCTGCTGTTCCGACCCCGTGTCCCCTTGGCCAGCTGCTTTTCCTGCTTCACCAGGGTCTGCTGGGCCCAGGGGCAGTCCCTGTAAAAGCCACCTTCTGTGACCCCACAGGGCGAGTCTGTGGGAACCGCTCCCCAAGGCCGGGCTGGCTGGGAGCAGATGACTGTCCCCTGCCAAGGTCCACCATGAGGCCTGAGGCCTCTGACGGGAGCCCTGCCCGGGGGGCAGGGAGAGCTGGCCGCTGCCCTGACTGGCCGGACTGGGCCGTTCGCCGTGGGAGCCTCGTTCTCGCAGTGACCTGGGGAGAGGCCCAGAGCTCCCGGCCCCGAAGCCGGGCTCTGTCTCAGTCCCCTGGGCTGCTGTGAGGACACCCGCAGACCAGGCTGCTCGAAAACTGACATCTGTCCCTGCAGTCCTGGCGGCCAGAAGTCCCGGTCACCGTCCTCGTGGTCAGCCCCCCGAGGGCTGCCCCTGGGCTGCAGCCCGAGGCCCTTTTGCTGCATCAAGTGGCAGAGAGAGGGCAAGTGACTGTCTGGGCTCTCCTTCCGAGGACTCCCAGGTCCCCAGGTCCCCGCGGCCAGCACCGCCACCCTGGGGCTCAGGGTCTCGACATGCAGGCCGGGGTGACACAGGCGCTCCGTCCCTAGGAGGCTCCCAGAGGGGGCAGACGAAGAATCCCTCTGAATCTGCCGAGTTCCAAGAGGACGGGAGGAGGCCGGCGCCCTGCCCTTCCCAGGGCGCACCCACCTCCCGCCGCAGGACAGGCCACCTGTGCCCCTCCAGAGCCCCTGGGGCCGTGGGCAGCACTCCAGGACCCTGACCCGCAGAGGGCCAGCTCCTCCCGGTACAGGTGGCCAGAGGCTGAGAGGGCCCTGGGGAGGCGGATGCCCGGCCCGCTGTGCGCAGAGCGGCGGCCACCCAGGGAGGAGCGGGGAAGTAGCACCGGTCAGTGGCTAATGAGGAAGCGGGGACCTTGGTCCTGTCACACGTGGAGCTGGTTAGTGCCCACAGAGATGAGCTTGGGCCGCGGGCCGTGGCGCTTGCCGGTAATCCCAGGGGCTCGGGAGGCTGAGGCTGGAGGATCGTGAGCCGCTCAGGGAGACCCTGTCTCTAGATAAGTACAAAATGGGGCTGGGGACGGGGCTCGGGGGTCAGATGCCCAGGTTCAATCCCCAGAAAAAATAAAGAATGGTCTTGGGCGCCAGTCTGCCCACAGACCCTCAGCCCCATCAGCAGCTGGTGACGTCCTGGGTGGAGAGACCAGGGCCACCTGACCTCTGAGCTGCGCAGCGGCAGCCGGTCTGTGGGCGCTGTTAGGCCAGGGGTTTGGGGCTTGCTCTGCTGCAACAGAAGACCAGCCCGGCCTCTGCAGAGCCAGCCTCGCGGGGAAGCCTCCTGTGCACCCCCTCCCCCCGGTCAGGCGGCCAGACAGGGGCTCTGCAGTCAGAGCAGGTCCCACAGTCTGGCTGTCCCAGCTGCTGGCTCTGTGACATCCGCAGAAGCAGCCTCCTTTCCCTCTCGGAACCTCGCTTCTGCCTTGTAAAATGGGTCTGAGAGCAGTGTTCGCCGGTCATGGGAGCAGGGCACCGGAGGCCGCTGGAGCACCGTGGCCCACACGTGTCCCAGCTGCTTGGGAGGCTGAGGTCAGGGGCCACCTGAGCTCACAGGTTCAGGACCAGCCCTGGGCGTCATGATGACCAAGCCCCAAAAGAAACCCGAGGTCCTGGGGGTGGCCAGAGCTGACCCCTCGTGCTGTGTGAGCCACAGGCCAGTGGGAGTCGGGACCCCGACGAGGCACACGGGGGAGCGTGCTTGGTGTGCTCAGTGGGCGCGGCGGGGCGCAGGCATGTGCCACCGCACCAGGCCAGGAGGGATGACTTTTAAGTCTTCTCCCACTGATGAAGGTGACACTGGGGCCCTGCCCTGTGGGGAGGAAGCCAACCCTGGACCCAGGCACTTCTACTCCTGGAGGGGCCTGCCCCTGCCCCGTCCCTCCCCCAAGTCCCCCAGGCTGCAGACCCCAAGCCCCTGCCGATGGCTCTTCCTCTGGCCCTCCCACATGGGAGAAGTCGCCGCCCTTCCACCCACTGCTGTGCGCAGCCTCAACCAGAGTCCTGCTGCTGGGCACGCAGTCCAACCCCGGGGGCCGCCGCTTCACCTGCCTCAGCTCAGCCGCACTCAAAAGGACAGAGCGTAACCCGGGCAGGAGGCTGTGGGCGCCACCTGGGGCAGACACTTGAAGGCCGTCCAGCGAACGGACAAACGGACCGGGCTGTCCAGGCGGCGGGATCCACGTGGCAGTGGGCAGGACTGGCACTGGGGGGCTGCCCTGCAGCTGGGCCTCGGAACGGACGCTGCGTGGACCCAGCCAGACCCAGGCCCAGGCGGCCCACACCCCGTCCCACCAGAGTCCAGGGCAGGAGACCCAGGACGGCAGCGCATGGGCGGCTCCCCAGGGCCGGGCGGGGGAGGACGGTGGCTGCCCCGGGCCTGGGGTCTTGGGTGTGATGAGAATATTCTGGAATCTCTGGTGACCGCCGTGCCGCCGTGTGACTGTGCTCAGAGTCACGCAGTTGTCTACTTAAAGGGGCACATCTCCCGGCACAGGACCCTCTTTATGATCTTTCTTAGGCGCCGGCTGACGAGCTCCCGGGGCGGTACAGCCCTGGGTGCTGACCCAGGACCCGCTGCCCGGCAGGTCGCCCAGCACCCAGGCCTCTCCCACCCCGACTCCAGGTCTCTGGCAGCGCCCTGGCCCTCACCTGTGCCGCCGCGGCTGGCCACGCTGTCCCCGCCCTGGACGGGTCTCCTGTCCTTCCTCGGCAGGTCACACCTGCCCCCAGCAAGTCCCAGCTGCCTCCCCTGGGCAGCCTTCCTTGACCCCTCAGGGCAGGGAACAGCTGTCCCTTCCAGGTGTCCCACGGGAGGCCACCGTGGTGGCCGAGTCACACCCACGATCCGTCTCCAGAGCCCTGGGGGCAGCCGCAGCCGAGGCTCTTGGTTCAGCGTGTCCCCAGCGTCATTCATTGAGCATCTGGAACTGGGCGCCGGGCCCGGGGCGCTGGACCGCTGGCCCTCGCCCCCAGCTCTTCTGGCTCTGCGCTGAGGCGCGTCTCGCTGCCCCTCAGCCTCCTGGGGCTGGGATCACAGGTCACCGCCCCCCGGCTCAGTGCCACCCTCCCACCCTCCCCAGTCCCCTTCCTAGACGTGTGGCCACCTCCCCCCGGGTCCCTGTCCCTCCTGGAATCGCCCTTTGGCACTGAGCACACTGGACACTCCACGGGTCACTGTTTCCCTGTGTGGGATCGGTCACCTGCCGGGGACGCGGGCTCTAGAAGGCAGGGTCTGATCTGTGTGGCTCCCTGTGATGCCCCAGCCCTCTGAGGAGTGTCCCTGCTCCTGGCCGCGGGACAGTGAAGAGGGCCCTGCGAGGACGCCTTCCCAGGGCCACTCTGTCGCATGCCGTCTCGGCACCGCGTCCACGCGGCTGAGGCAGGTGAGTGGACGGGGAGCGCGCTGACCCAGGGGCGGTTTTGTCCGGGGTGAGGCTCTCGGCCCGTGGGCCACCCCAGGTCCTCCCCGTGGTGTCCCCAAGTGCCGACTCGGTCCTCCCCGCAGATTGTCCCCAGGACCAGGACAGCCCCGGCTTCTCCAGAGGAGCCCCCCCCCGGCCCCCGCAGACCACAGGGTGGGGTGCCAGGGAAGGAGCGGGGACCCCCAGGAGCCGTGGGGGGCCCGGGGGCTTGGGGACAAGCTCCCTCCTTCCGCCCAGCACCTGGTGCACTGCCCGAGGAGAGCAGGCCGGCCACCCCGCTGTCCCCGTGCCTCGGACGGGCGCCATGACACCAGTCACGGAGCGGATCTGGAAGGAGCTGGGGTCGCTCAGACCCCGATGACGCCCTCTCACGGGAGAGTCCCCACGTCCCTGCTCGGCTCTGAGGAGGGCTGGGCCCGTGGCGCCTGCGTCCATCTAGTAGGGGCTGGCTCCCGCGGGGCTTGGTGTCCCTCCTGCTCAGCTGCGCGGCTGTGTGTGTGTGTGTGTGAGGGTGTGTGTGCATGTGTGTGAGGGGGTGTGTGTGTGAGGGTGTGTGTGCATGTGTGTGAGGGGGTGTGTGTGCATGCATGTGCGTATGTGTGCATGTGTGAGTGTGAGCCTGTGCACGTGTGCATGTTTTTGTATGTGGGTGTGTGCGTGTTTGTGTGTGCCTGTTCCTGTGTATGTGCATGCACGTATGTGAGTATGTGTGTGCACATGTGTCTGTATGCACATGTCTGTGTATGCACGTGCGTATATGCACATGTGTATATGTGTGCGTGTGTGTGCACTCACATGTGCATATGTGTTTACGTGTGTGCACGCATGTCTGTGTGTGCGTGTGCATGTGCGCATGTGTATGTGTGCACGTGCATGCGTGTGCATGCGTGTGTGCTTGTGTGCGTGTGTGTGGTGAGCACAGCACATGCCTAGCAGTAAGCCACCGGCCCAGGCACAGCCAGGACCTCTGCGCGTCTTTAAGCAGGACCCGCGGGACTGCGCTGGCAGGTGCCCAGGCCGAGGCCGAGGACGTCCCGCTCTCCGAGTTGCTGGCACCCAGGACGCGGATTTCTGCCTCCCCCTCGGCCCTCCAGTTTTTTGGGGAAATACAGGCGAGTCTGAGGAGGGAGCCAAGGTCGCCCCCACTCCCCCTCCGGCTCAGGAGAACCTCCCTTCCCTTTTCCACTCCTTAGAGCCCAAGGGCCTTCATCAAGTTCCAGCTCTGCCGCAGGCGGCTGCTTGGCCCTGAAAACCACGTCTCCACTCGGAACCGCTGTTTCCTCTTCTGTCACAGGGTGCCCACCCCTTGCACCAGGAGGAGAGGTAAGTGAAGGGAGGTATGGGCAGAGCTCGGGGGCTTGGGCACCGAGTGAGGGCCCCGCACACGCTGCACGGTGACCCCAGGGGGATGTGCGATGTTAGCCCTCCCACCCAGCAGTGGGTTCCCATGTCACTCCTAACGTCACAGAGCACATGCCGCTCCGTTTCCCTGTCCATAGACACAGAGGTCGGCCTGGTGTCGCGCACTCTGCCGCGGGGACGTTCCTGGGCTCGAGTCTTGGGCAGTCTGAGGCCCCGTCTTTGGGATGGGCTCCCAGAGGTTGAACCCCGGGTCAGAAGGCGCAAGGACCCCAAGGACCCGCCCATCACCCGTGGCCAAGGACATCCAGGGCCCGTCCGGGAGACCCGCCTACCGCGTCCCCTCTGCCCAGGCCCCCCCCTTTGAGGCACCACCAGTGAGACAGGCAAAGGCCACCCTCGCCCTTTAATTCTGACGGATCCACATTTTAAACCTTTCCGTCTGCTGTTTTCCTGGCGCTGGTTTCACAGCTCAGTGCGCTGAGGGCACCGCGTGCGGGTCGTGGGCGAGGCATCCCTCCCCTGAATCAGCCTGCTGTCGTGCCAGGGACGGAACCCAGGGCGCTGAACCCGGAGCCACGTCCAGCCCTTTTTATTTTCTTATTTTGAGACAGGGTCTTGCCCAGGGCCTCACTAGTTATGAGGCTGGTGATCCTTCTGCCTCAGCCTCCCAAGTCGCTGGGATGACAGGCGTGAGCCGCTGCACCTGGCCCTTTTTATTTTGGTGATGCTGGGAATGGAACCCAGGCCGCCCACACGGAGCCCATGCTGTACCACTGAGCTGCATCCCAGTCCCGCTCCGTAAGACATCTCCATCAGACTTTTGGGATACACCCAAAAGACGTGGAAGCTGGGGACCCGGGGCTCCAGCAGACCTTGGTTCCCCGTGTTCACAATGGTCCAAAGGTGGAAGTAGGTGGCAGATGGGTGGGTGACAGGGTGTGGTACTGTGCACACGAGTGTGTGTGTACACAGACATATACATACATATGTGTGCCGTGGAATATTAGTCAGCCTTGAAAAGGAAGGGAATTTTGCTCCATGCCACGGCACAGAGGAAGCTTTCTTTCTTCCTTTCTCTTTCCCTCTCTGACACGGGCCTCGCTCTGTCACCCGGGCTGGCCTTGAACTCGTGGGTTGTGGTGCGAGATCCTCCTGCCTCAGCCTCCAACTAGCTGAGACTGCAGGCCGTCAGGCACCGTGCGAGCCAGCAGCCGGCCACGAGAGGCCAGTCCTGGGGGTTCCTCTCGCGGGAGGTCCCTAGAGCAGTCGGATTCCTAGCCCCCCCTCCCGCCCCCCGAAAACAAAACAAAAAATAAATGGGAACGGCGGTTACCCTGGGCCAGGCGCCCTGTTGGTGTTGATGGACAGTTTCACTTGGGGAAAATGAACGACTCTGGAGGAGGCTGGTGGTGGTGGTGTCACACAAATGTGAACGCACTTGGCCCCACAGAACTATCCCTGAAAATGGTCAAAATGGCAGATTTTATGTCGTGGATATATTTCAGGGCAATAAAAGTCTCTTAATCTCCATAAAATCCTGTGAGGTACTTGTTATTGTCCCCTCCCCCTTTTGGAAACGGTCGTGAAATTCAGGCTCAGAGAGGTTGGACTTGCAGGAAGCGTCACACAGCTTCTGAGAGCAGCGGCAGATCTAACTCTCTCAGTCCTCACACTCAAGAATCCCGGCGGCTGCGGCTGGAGCCCGAGGGCACATTCCAGCCACGGGGCAGCAGGTGGAGCGCGGGCCCTGGCAGAGCCCAGAGTTCAGCTCTGACCTGACCCCGCCTTCCTGTGGGCTCTAAATTTGGCCAAACGGGTTCTTCCAGCCCCGATGACGCGGGCACATTGTTGTGGAGAGCAGGACTTTTTCCTGGTCAGAAAGAAAGAAAATAAGCGGCCCTCGGCCAGCACCGCCTCAGAGCCAAGGGGGCTCCGGGTGGGGGGGACAGCGACGAAGGCCGTGCCTCTGGACCCCAGGTCTGGCACCTGACTCCGGGACAGGGACCTTGGGGACTCGCCCACTGAGCCCGCTTCCCGGGAGGCACTGGGGGACATCCCCGCCCTCTGGCATTCTGCTGGGTCTGGCTGCTGATGACCAGGGATCCTGGCACACTGGACCCGGGGGGACCTTCCTCTGTGGCCACAGGCAGGATTTTGGTGCTTGACCCAAAGAGATGGCCTGTCCCTTCACTTTCCTCCCTCAGGAATGTTCAGCTGGAGACACAGAGGACATTCCAGTCAGTGCAGACAGGAGCAGAAAGGTCAAGAGCTGGTGGCCATCGGGGGGATGTGCCCTCAGCCACGGGGTGAGGGGAAGGTGCCACAGGACACTGGATCCCCAGGGAGAAGGTCAAGGGGCTGGATCAAGCTTCTCCTGAAGCCCACACTCCCCACAGAAGTCTCAGTTATGTGAACTGACAAGTCTCTCTTCGTATTGATTCCATCGCACTTTCTGCATATGAAGATTTAATAACCAAAAGAAATGTCCGTATGACCTTCCAGTTTGTGTCTTTCTAACCTGAAATTGTCGAACAGATTTCTAGTCATGGGACTCACAGAATCAACAAAGCAGCCAAGCCCCTTTGGAAAACAAGGTCCAAAGCAGTGTCCCCGTGTGTCCCCAGTGACTAGCTCCCCCCTGGACGAAGTGCTGGGCGGGCAGGCAGAGGTCAGGACAGAGCTGCAGGGACCCACTGTCCACAGGACAAGCCCTCCCCGGCCCAGGGCCTCTGGCTGTGGTACCCGAGGGCTCAGGCGAGGCCAGGCCAGGGAGACCGGAGGCCAGGCCTGGGGCAGAGACGTGTCCTCCCTGGGGCTTGTGTGCTGCTGTGCGGCCACCAGTGAGTTGAGTGACCACAGGACGGAGGGCATCACAGGACAGCAGGGACACAGGGCCGGGCGCTGCAGGGGCCGAGGCCACGTCCGCCCTCCGGCTCTCCTCCCAGCCGAGCGCTGGGCGGCCTCCAGCCTCTCCAGGGCACAGCGGTGACAGGGTCCCAGGCCCGGGGAGCAGTGGCTTTGGTCCCTGGAGGAGAAGCCCTCGGGGGAGGGCAGGACCCCATCCGTCCCCCCGGGCAGCCGCGGGGCAGCAGGGCAGGGGCCTGGGCCTGGTGCGTTGGGGGCTGGGCGGGGCCCGGGGCTGTCCCCCTCGGTCGCCGCCTGTGGCCAGGGGCCAGAGCAGCCACATGTGTGTGACTCGGCCTCTCGGCCAAGGTGCGCCCTGTCCTTCCTGGTGACCCGAGGCCAAGACTGCCACCTGCGTCCCCATTCCTCCCGGCGCCCAACGGAGCAGGTCACAGGTCCTCGTGACCCTCAGGCCGGCAGCCAGGGCCACCAAGGGGATCACGTCCGCAGGCCTCCAGCCACGGCCTGCTCAGAGGGGACCTCCCCAGCCAAGGGCCATCGAGGGAGGGTGATAGGGATATGTGTGCAAAGACCTTGGCCTCAAGGGAGGCGGGGAGGCCCCGGCCACCACTGAAGTCATCGATCACAGTCCCACCGAGGTTCACCTCGAGGCCACCACCGTCGTCCCACAGGCCACGATCCTGGCGGCTGGGCCCCCTCCTCTCTCGGGCCGGGTGAGGCTGAACCGCTACCCCAGGGGCTGGGGGCTGGGGCTGGCATTGTGTGGCGTTGGACTCTGGCCGAGTGGAGGCAGGTGCTCTGCGGGGCACATCTTCCTTCTGGCAGCACCACGGGGTCCTGTGGTGAGGGACCCACACCTCTTTCTGCCGTGAATAGTCGAGGTGAGGTGGGACGTCGCCTGGTCCGACTGCCCTGACCATGAAGCTGCTGTGACGGGTCCAGCCAGGGAGTGGCCTCCAGGCCAAAGAAGGTCAGCCCCAACCCTCACCTCGCCCGGGGCTCTCCTGGACCCAGCCCGACCTGAAGCCGTCGAGTCTCAGACTGTGCGCTTTGGCAAACCTGTGAGTCCTCTTCTGCGTAAACCAGTGTGAACTGGGTTTTCATCATGCGCAACGCAGGAGGCCGTGTCCATCTGTCTTCCACTCGGGCCTCAGAACGGGGGACAAGGGCAGGTTGGACGGACGTGATCATCTCTCTTTAATCCAGCCACGACTGGAGGCCCGGGCTGCCGAGAGAGGACGCCCACTTCTTCAAATGCAGCAAGAAACGTCGCAGGAGGCTCCCGCGGGGCCCACCTCCCTGTCGGTGGTGACCTGGCCTCTGCTCTGGAGGATCAGGAGGAGCATCGATCCTCGGCGGCCCCTGTGCCCCCAACCTCCCCCAAAGCCGGGTTTTCCTTGGCTCCTGGGGCTGAGGACTGGCTCCGTTGAACTGTGTTTTGAAACATCAGCACGAACCGCGGTCACCTCGGGAGGGAGCCCTGGCCACCAGGGGCCGGTTAAAGTGCAGCCGCCACACCCCTGGTCCCCCAGGACATGGGCAGCACCTCCCGGCCCCTGAGGAGACGGCTGGTCCTCAGCACTTCTCGGTGGGCTCCTGCGTCCGGCCTCCCCTTCCCGCGCAGCGCAGCCAAGAGCCGGGGCGCAGACACAGGCCGTGGGGCCAGTGTTGGCCGGGGCCACCCGGGTCTGCTCTTCAGGTTTCCCGGAGCCGGTCCTCCTCCTGCTCTGGAACCGCGGGCGCGGCGGCCGGGGCAGGGGAGCAGAGGCTGAGCCGGTGGACGGAGCCCAGGCTGCCCCTGTCCTCCCTGTGGAGTGGGTGTGACCTTGGCCACTGTGGGCAGGCTGTTCCAGCGGCCTGGGCAGTGGCGGGAGGACCGTGGCCTTCTCTCCGGGCTGGCTCAGGTGGGGCAGGCGCACACCAGCCGCCGGGTCCCCGGGGGTCCTGCGTCCTTCTGCCGTGCGGGCTCCCCCAGCCACCTCAGGGTAGGACCCGTGCCGTCCCTGGAGAAGCGTCCACTCCTCCACGCGGAGGCGGCAAATCTCCTTCCCAGTGCACAGGGGCCGGCACTGCCCGGGTGCGGTCCGTGATGCTGCGAGGTCACCTCCTCACCCGAGGCCGTCGGGCCAGGGGGCCACTCCAGAGGGCACCGTCCACCTCCAGCCCCGTCTCCCTCCAGCCGGGGCCCACAAGTGGCCTGTCCCACGGCAGCGGGACGGGTCCTCAGGTGGCACCCACACGTGCCGCCCGCCCTGCCCGCCCCCAGCTCTGCAGGGACAGGGCACACCCCGAAGGCAGGAGCGGACGAGGCTGCACACGCACCGGGTACACGTGTTCACACGCCCCTCCCGCACACGCGTGCAGACGCACACACGCACACGCTGTTCACACACATGTGCGGCGCGTGCTCTTCCTCCTGGCCCCCACCCCTGCTGGGGCCACCTCTCCGGAGCCCAGGCTGCCGACCACTGCTGTCACACACTCGTCACCCGCTGCCGGGTGGCGCCCAGCGTGAGGCCACTTCTGCAGCAGGGTGTAGCCTGGGAAGTGACCGTCCTCTCCTCCCGCCCTCCTGGGCTCGGCCAAGCCTGCTCCACCTTGAGGCGCCCATCTGCCCGGAGAGGAGGATGGGGGCCTGGACACGTCCAGCTGCTGCCGAGAGACAGCGCTTAGCCCCACCCCGCGGACCCTCTGGGACCCCCTCAGCAGCCTCGGGTGGGCACACTGGGCCCCCGGCCAGGATGGGACGGACCCTGCTGAGGCCGGTGACACGTTGTTAGCAGAGTGACCTGCAGCAGGGCTGGAGGTGGACAGCGGGCAGGGGCTCAGGTGCTGGGGCTGGGAGCGGAGGGGAAGCCATGCAGGCAGGGCCCCTGCCCAGGGGACACAGTGACCAGCTGCCAGCTTCACCCGGTTGCCAGGAAGGCCAGCAGGGGCCGCGGGCATCCCTGGTGGCTGGAGACCCCGACACTTCTTCCCCGGGACCCCCACCCGGTGCCATGGAGGACGGCTGGGAGGAGGACTGAGCCCGGGCGCCCCCTGCAGGCCCCAAGTGCCCGGGAGAAGGAGCTCGGGTCCCACTGGCCAGTCCCTTCCCGGCCACGCTGACTGCGGCTTGTGAGAGACAGCGGCTCAGATCCAGGAAGGAGAGGCAGGACCCCTGCTCTGTGGTCAGTGAGGGACGACAGCTCTCCTTCAGGCAGCACCGTCCTGGGCTGCAGGCTCCGTGCCTGGCACGTAGTAGGTGCTCAGTGAACTCTCAGGGAAGAGTGACCGCCGTCCTGCCTGGCAGAGAGGACCGGCCAGTCTCAGGGGCTGGGGAGGAGGAACCGGTGAGAAGGGCTTCGAGGTCAGACTGACCGGCTCCACTCCGGCTCTGCCCTGCGGGGCAGCTTCCGGCCGGTGTCCTGATCCCACCTCGGGAGAGGGCAGGTGGACACTTCCAGCGACTAGGACGTGTCAAGAGGTGGACGGTCCCCTCCAGCTGTGGTCAGAGAGGTGGTGGCTTCGACGCCCCCTCCCGCCCCTTGGCCTGCTCCCTTGGCAGGGCGAGTGGAGGGTGGCCAGGGCTGGGGGCAGCCCCCACACGGCCAGCAGCCGCGGCCCCTGCCCACCAGGGAGGGAAGGGGGTCTGGCCTGGAGAGACCGCCCAGCAGAGCCGGGCTTGCAGCCCCAGGAGGAGGACAGGCCCCGCAGGAGCAGGGGCGGGAGAGGACAGGAAGCCCAGGTGGGTCAGGGCTGGGCCGAGCCCGCAGCCCGCCACAGGCCAGCTCGCGCTGTCCCTGGGGAGGACCTCACCAAGGCGAAGCCCCCGTCCTCACTGGGCCCAGCCGCGTCCTCCCGGGGCCCCAGAGGACCAGGGCCAGGTCTGCCTGTGTCCTGGAGGCAGCCGAGGCCCGGGTGAGGGGCTGGGGCCCTGAGGAGCTGGGCACCAGGGACGGGTGTGGCACCCGCTGGCACCACTGCCCCCGCCCAGGACTCCCTCAAGGGATCCCTGTCCCTTCGCCATGAACTGTGTCCCCGTGGGGCCACTGCTGCCCACAACCAGCCAATAGCCTCTGGCAGCTCAGAAACTGACCCCGTGGGAGAGCGGTGGCCAGCTGGCCTGTGTCCTCGGCCTGGCCAGCGCCCGCAGTCAGTGCAGGGCCCTCGGGCTCAGCTCCCCACTCGGTGACTCAGAGCCGGGGACAGACTGCCCACCTGGAGGCCGGCGGCACCCGGGTCTCAGAGCCGCGATGCCCACACTCCCGCCACAGTGCGCTGGGCCCTGCGCGGCTCCGCCCCCCGCCCACCCGGGCACCCGCCTCTGACCTCCGGCCCCTTCCAGGCGGAAGGGCTGCGGGCTGCGGGCATCCTGTGTCCCCCAACTCCCGCACAGGGATGAGACGCTTGATGCCCACAGGCGTGACCCGCCCTCTGCGGGCTGCCGGAGTGACCACCAGCTGTGGCCGGGGGCCTTCCTCGCTGCCCTGGGGTGGGTTCCGGGAGAGGCCTCGCCCACTGCGCGTCAGCCCAGCCGGGGGCAGCGGGGTGGGGCTCCCCCTCCTCTGCAGACACCGTCCACCCTGGGGCACCCCGGGACAAGGGAGGGTGACATGGGCGGTGGGCGGAGGTTCCGGAGATTGACCCCAGGGTGCCTGACCGCGGGCCTCACCCCAGTCCTTTTTATTTTGAGACAGGTTCTCCCTGAGCTGCTGAGGCTGGCCTCGAACTTGTGATCCTCCTGCCTCAGCCTCCCGAGTCTCTGAGATCACAGACGGGCACCACTGGGCCCGGCTGCGTGTCATGGAAACGTGCTGCATGCTGTCAGCTCCTGGAACCCCCCGGAACCCC
Organism: Ictidomys tridecemlineatus; assembly: GCF_052094955.1. Lineage (NCBI taxonomy): Eukaryota > Metazoa > Chordata > Mammalia > Rodentia > Sciuridae > Ictidomys > Ictidomys tridecemlineatus. The sequence goes on along the minus strand of NC_135481.1, from coordinate 193,354,950 downwards.
CCACAAGCCCTCTGAGGGGGGCTCCCTTGCGATCTGTCTTCTGGGGGCTTCACTAAGACCCAGTGGTCAGTGGGGGAACAGGATTTGCGTTTGGGCAGTCTGACTGTTCGCCTGGCTCCTGCCCACTGCAGCCACCCGCTGCAAGGGCTGGCAGCCTGGCCTTGTCCTTTGGGAGTCCCCTACTCTCCTAGAGGCCTCCAACCTGCCCACCAGCTCTGCCTGCTGACAGGACAGCTGTCCCCTGTCACTGGAGGACAACCCCCCTTCCCGGTCCTGAGCTGGGGCTCGGGGCCCCTGCACACGCTCCGGCCGCCCAGGGCAGCTCCGCACGCAGAGGCCCCTTCCTGCCCCTCCGCGTCAGAAGAGGCCCTCGTCCCTCGGGGCCTGCTCCAGGCCTGCCCAGCACTTAATGGCCATGGCCAGCACGAGTCCCCTGAATGGACCACCCTCAGTTTGTCGCCCACTCGAAGCCTCCCAGAGCGGCCCCTATGGCAGAGGCGCACCGCGGGCCTCACCGTCCACCTCACAGGGGCACGCAGGGGACGTGTCAGGAGGAGGAAGATGGGAGCTGGGGGCTGGGCGTGTGGGGTCCCCCTGGCGGGAGGGTCAGCAGCTGTGGCTCCCTAGCAGGAGGCGCAGGTCGCAGCGTCCCCAGGCTCGTCCGTCCACCCAGAGACGCAGCAGTGACCCTGCGGGGAAACAGGGCCCTTGAAGTCCTGGCTCAGCGGAGGTCACCCTGGCTTAGAGTGGGCCCTGAATCCACCGCCCATGTCCCTGCAGGAGGAGGGACGCGTGCAGAAAGGTCAGTGGAGACGGAGAGGGTCTGCAGGGTGTGGCTCCAAGCCCAGGTCAGCCAGGCCTCCTGGCCACCCAGAGACCCAGAGGGGGCAGAGGAAGCAGGGGTCCTCAGAGTCCTCGGCTGCCCACGCCCCTCGGTCTGCCTCCAGGGCTGGGAGAGAGTGGCCTTCTGCTGTCCTCGGCCCCCCGGCTGCACCCCTGGTCAGTGTCCTGGTGACACGAGCTTCCTGTGGGTCACTTAGCTCTCACCAGTGCCGTCCTTACCCCATCCCGCCTCACAGGGTGGCATCAGAGCCAGGGACATTAGGGACCGTCCCTGGGTCTAGATCTGAATCTGCGGCACCTGGTCAACGGCCGCCCCCCACCCTGCACTGCTCTGCGCATCCTGCAGGAGGCGCCAGCCAGGGGTGCAGAGCGTCCACCTCCAGGCCAGGTGCTGCGGAGCTGCAGGCCTCTGCTGTGACCTGCCCTGAGCTGGCCTCTGGGTGCCGAGTGCCCTGGGCTTGGGACCTTGGGACGGGGACGCCAGCTCCGTGCCCACAGGGAGCCTGCGCAGCTGACCCCAGGTCTGGCCTCGGGGTCCGCAGGGCTCCTCTGCGGCAGGACCCAAGGCCGGGGACAGCACCCAAGGCCCCGACACCTTCAACGACCCGTCCTGTCGCCGGGACCCACCCAGCTGGGTCCTCATCACTGAGGGGGGGACAGGAAGGCCAGAGACAGGCACCACAGCGCCGCTCGGCCGGTCAGGAGGCGTGTCCACCAGGAAGCAGGAAGGTCCAGCTGGGTTCCTTCACCCTTTGTCCCAGGATGCAAAAATGTCAGCAATGTGCTAGGACAACAGCCTCGCAGGGACACTCCTCGACCCCACGGCCACTTCCTGCCTGGGCTCTGGGTCAGGGCAAGAGTGGGGGGGCCTGGCTCCTGCGGGTCACCCTCCGCCTTGGGCCTGGGGTGACCACGTCAGTCCACCTCAGGGTGAAGAGGCCACAAGCCCGGGCGCTGCCTGGCTTCCCCCGAGGGTCCACCTCGGGGCACCGGGTCCCCCTGGGGCCTCCCCAGACTCGACTTTACAGCGTGAGGCTGGACCCGGGCTCTTCCTGGAGGGCACCTGCCACTGTCAACCCTGAGTGTCCCTCAGCAGAATGCCAACAGTGTCCCGCTTACCGCGGACTCACAGGGTCCCACACCACGAGGACGCCACCACGCCCCGGGAGTCGCGTGCCACAGAGCCCTCGCCTCGCTTCCAGAGGGACACAACCCAGGCCACAGAACCGGTCACTCCTTTGCAGCTGCCTCTGACTCGAGGCCACTGCCCGCAGGTCCCTGGGGCCTGACCCGCCCCAGGCAGGACACCTCCTGGCACCAGCGGGCCCCTGCTCCCCCTGGTCTCCGGGTTGGAGACCTCCCCATCGTCACCCGTGTCACCAGTTTCCTGCTCTGGGGATGAGGACGTGGAGGGGACGGGCAGGATGTCAGGACTCCAGGTCTCGGTCCCCGCGTCTTTGCCCCCAGAGGCCACCGGTGCTGAACCAGTGTCACATACAGTGGGGTGCTGGGGCGGAGACCCAGGGTCTGCGGGAAGACGGTCACACGGCCTGGACAGACCCCTCCAGGCAGACCCTCTCCCCAGGCCCCCTGAGGCACAGCGCCACCCCCCGTGACACACCTGGGGTCTCAGGAGGACCGTGGGGAGCAGCGGAGGGCCTGCCCACCCCTGGCCCACTCTGCAGGCCCGTCCGCATGCCGGGCAGGCCTGGCCGCACCCGCGTCTGTCGCCCTGTGGACACAGAGTCCAGAGCCAAGGTCACCGTGGCTCCCACACCAGAGGCTGCGGCGAGGGCGGGGCGCACGGAGCCGCAGGTGACCCAGGGCAGCGCCACCTGTGATCACAGAAGATGAGGACCCGCCCCACGTCCACCGCGGGGACCCGCTGAGCGCGTTGGCGGAGCCACACAGACGCAGTGCTGGCAGAGTGCTCGGGGACCTGGGGCCTCGGTGAAGACGGCTCGCGTCACCTGGCAGGGCTGGGGTGCAGGGCCACCACGTCCCTTCAGCACGGGGAAGGAAGGTGGGCACTGAACGGTTGGTCCCTTGTCTGTGGATCATGACCGACAGCAGTGGACCTAGGTTTGGCTCGGGTGGCCGGTTCGGGTCACTCTGAGTGTCGCCCGTTCCTCTGGCCACGGCTCCCCCCCCAGGAGCCCTCTGGGGCCTGGAGAGAGGGACGCAGACAGACACCCCTGAGCGCCCTCCTCACGGGACCCGGGACAGTGTCACCAGGCGACGCACCCAGGGCCAGGACAGATGGGCAGTGAGGCCCCCCGCAGCCACCGTCCTCCCAGTCAAGTGTGGCCGCAGGTCACTTTTCTGTCCTTTCCTGGAGTCGAGACTTGGGATGCTGAGTGGCCCACGGAGCCCCGCATCCCAACCAGCCGGGGGGCGGAGGGGAGGCCGCTTTCCCTGTGGACCCCCAGACTCGAGGCGGGCGGCCAACGGCTGCTGTTGAAGAAGGCTGATCTCAAGCAGGACTAACCGGCGACAGAAACAGAGCCGTCCCGAGTGAAGGGGCTTCATCCAGAGAATTACCTGCCCACAGGCACAGAGTGACCGCCACTCAGCCCCAGAGTGACCGCCACTCAGCCCCTCACCCCCAGGCCACAGGGGCTTGTGCTGCTCACACCTCAACCAGGTCAGGCCCTCTCCACCAAGGGGGTCACAGAAGTCCAGGCCCCAAGTGGACACTGGCTGGGGCACACGCCCTCCTGCCGCCCAGCCCAGCAAGCGCCTTCCAAGCACAGCAAGCCGCTCCGGCCCCCATCTGGCCTGGGCGGAATGGACCCTCAGCCCAGGAGGAGCCCTGCCCACCTCACGCCGATCAGCATATTCCAGGGAGAGTCCAGAGACGGCCAGAGCCCAACAAGGAGCAAGAAGGCACAGGAACAGCGGAGCACGTGGTGCACACCTGTCATCCCAGTGCTGGGAGGCTGAGGCAGGAGGATCGAGAGTTCACAGCCAGCCTCAGCAACTTGCCAAGGCCCTAAGCAACTCAGTGAGACCCTGACTCTGATAAAATATAACAGAGGGCAAAGAAGGCTTAGGAATACACGTTTGATGAGACGTCTGGAGAAGAGCTTTTCTCATTTTAGATTCTTGGAAGCTCAGAGAGGCAAAGTAACTTGCTGAGAGTCACACAGCAAGGTGGCCAGGGATGCAGGGTTTGAATTCAGGTCTGTAGCACTGAGGAGATGGCGGTGCTTAGCCACTCGGCTCTACTGAGAGGCTGAAGGCAAACCATGTCTGCTGCTTTGGCCTGTGTGGCTGGGGGCAAGTTATTAACCTCTCTGGTCCTCGGTTTCATCATGTTTGAAGGCTTGTGACAGGTCCAGGAGGAGAGCTTGGGGTGCCCCGCCCACCACCCCCACTTGAGTGGGACGCAGGCTGCCTCTGTGGCGCGGCTGTCAGGCTCCGACCCTCCAGGCGCTGCTGTGGCACAGACATGGGGACATCACGGTGACAGCCCTCTGGGCACAGTAGACCCTCTGGGCCTGACGCCCCGGGTTCTCTGGACGCGGTGACGAAGCGGCCGTGCTGTCTGGGGACTTGTCTGTGGGCAGGGACGGAATCCAGAGCCCGGAGCCTGCCACATGCACTCCACACGCTCTACCCTGGCTGCACCCAGCCCCGCCGGGTCCCCGGCCTCCCCACACGTCCCCAGCCTCCCCGCCGTGTCCCCGGCCTCCCTGCCAGGCTGCACACCCTGCGGGCCAGGAGCCTGGGGAGTTGGGCAGCGGCTGTGGCCACGTGGTCCTTCGCCGGCCGCAGCGCCTGACTCCAGATGTGAGCCGGGGGGCGGCTGCAGGGCCCCGGAGGACCGGCCTGGGCCTGGCTCAGGAGGCCAGCTTCCGGGTGCTGACAGGCTCGAGCGCGTCCTCCCCCTGGCCGGGCCTGGCAGTGTCCATGTGGCACTCGGGCACAGACAGCGGGCACTGCAGGAGGGGCCAGGCGCCCTCACCCGGGCCTCCCGAGGGGCCGGGCTGCCTTGGCAACAGCAAAGACTGACTGAGCGCTTCCTGTGAGCCAACAGGCAGGTGATGAAGACCTACTGTGGGACACGGCGGAGATGGACTCACTCCTAAGCGGGCGTTTAGGGAGAGAATGATGACGTGCTGGGGGTGGAGTGGTGGGAGACCACCGAGGAGGGTGGGCTGCCATCCCAGACGGGGGACCCGGAGGGCTTCGCGACAAAGTGGCGGGTTGGTTGGTCGGTTTGCTTTCTGGTGTGCGGGGATCAGAGCCCAGGGGTGGGACCTGACGGTGAGCGACATCAAAACTGTCATCGCAGCTTGGGGGGCTGGGGCAGGAGGGGCACAAGTTCAAGGCCAGCCTCAGCAACGCAGCGAGACCCTGTCTCTAAATAAAATGATTTAAAAGGGCTGGGATGTGGCTCAGGGTCAGGTGCCCTGGGTTCAATTCCTGGTACCAAAAAAAAAAAAAAAACAAAAAGGAATCATTTTGAGTCGGGGTCCCACTAGTGGCTGAGCTGGCTGCAGCGTGGGTGCTGCCGCCTCTGCTCCTGGGTCGCGGGGTCCCAGTGGTCTCCGCCTTGAGAGCTCAAGAAATCCTCCAGGTCAGCCTCCCAAGTAGCTGGGCCGCAGCCCCCCCCCCGTATTTATTTATTTCCATCTGTGACTGCGGGTGGGGCGCAGGGCCTCGGGCAGGTGGGCTCCGGACAAGCGTTTGGGGCGAAGGAAGTGGAGACCTGGTCCAAAGGCAGAGACGCGGCCATGGAGAAGGATCCTCCCTAGAACCTTCTAGCACTTCTGCTGTGCCAGCGTCGGAAGACGAGTCACATCTGCACAGTTGACGTGGAAGAGCAGCCCACACCTCGCCAAGCCAAGGCGAGAAGGTGCCCGCGGTGGGCAGGAGGGTGGCACTGGGACGGAGCCCTGGGCCTCCCACGCTCTGCCCCTGAGCCACCCCCAGCCTCGACCCACTCTTGAAGATTAAAATTTCAGAAAAGAAAGGAAAACGAGAAGGAGTGAATGGACAGAAGAGTGGACGCCGGACCCTCGGGGCTCCCCCAGGACAGGAGCCGGGCCGCCGAGGCCCGCGCCCAGGACAGCCCTGACTGCTGTGCCCCCCGTGCCCCCAGTGCCCCCCGTGCCCGCCATGCCCCCCGTGCCCGGGAACGGGGTGCAGGGCGTTAGTTCTCTGTCAGCCTGGAGGCCCGGCTCCTTCTCGCGCCACCGTCCCCTCCCGGGGCCTCCTCCGTGACGTGACCCAGACTGCGAGAGGCGGAGCGGGGAGGGGGATTTTCCTCTCGGGCTTCTGGCTGGGGACCTGGAAAGGGCCCACCTGGCCCCGGGGTTTCTAAAAATAGAAGCTGTCCTCCCCGGTTCCAAGACGCCGTTCCTGTTAGCGCCTCACCCCCACGCGGGGAAGCCAAGGCTGGCCCAGGACCAGGAAGGGCCGCAGAGCAGGGCGCTGCCCGCACCCAGGGGCCCAGGTCTCGGGGCCAGAGGCTGCGGCACACACACACACACACACATACAGATGTGCTGTGCACACACACACACACACAGATGTGCTGTGCACACACACACGCGCGCACGCGTCACACACGCTTACTGGGCTGATTACAATGGTTTCGACGTGGAGGATGTGCAGCACTCGATTGCAAATAACAATAGAATTTATAGTCAGCGCAGCGGCGCCCGCCTGTAACCCTGGATATTCAGGAGGCTGAGGCAGGAGGATCACAAGTTCAAGGCCAACCTCAGCAACTTAGCAAGACCCTAAGCAACTCAGCGAGACTCTGCCTTAACATAAAAAATTAAAAGGGCACGTGGGTTCAGTCCCCAGGGCCAAATGATACATATGACTTTTTTGATGTCGTTTATATAATTTGACTTTAACAATGACTGTGTTTAGCAACCAGTTCACCAAATTCCTGGAAATCAGACAGTCGGCTTTCACAAGCCACCCGACCTGGGGTGGTGCGCACAGCGCAGGGACTACATGGCAAATATCACCGAGTTGGGGAGGAAGCCATCGTCCCTCTGCCCATCTCCCGAGCCCAGGGCAGCCCTGACACACAGTGCAGGGAGCTCGGGGGGCTTCCAGAGATGCCCTGCAGACGCGGGTGAGCTCGGGTGGGTGGGGAAGCATCTCGAGGGGCCTGGGTCTGCCTGAAGCCTGAGTGGAGCCGGAGACCGGTTCATGAGCTCAGGGGCACGTCCCCTTGGAGCTCCCTGGAAGAACTGGGGGACCCCGGGGCTCACACTGGGGGCTCTGCAGCCAGCGGGGAGCTGTGTCCAGTTGCCCAGTGCGAAACCCTGCTGCAGGAACAGGGCTGCCGTCCACTCACTGGGCTTTCCAGGCCGCGGGGCTGTTCCCCTGACAGCAGCCAGGGCGGCACTCCAGCACTGGCCACTTCTCCAGGCCCAGCTGCACCCAGGGTCCCGGTGTCCCCCGGCTGCTCTGGGGAATTCCCGGGGGATTTCCTGGCTCCAGCTTCTGGCTTGTTCCCGCCTGGTGTGGAGCCCACATGTCCTTCAACCAGAGCCCGGAGTCTGAGGCTCCCTGAACCCCGCCTTCGCCTCACAGATGAGGAAGCCAAGGCTCAGAGAGGGGCGAGGACTGGTTCAAGGTCACAGAGAAAACCCAGGGCAGGCCCGGGAGCGCCACCCGCTGCCTCAGTTTCCCCAGACCTGGGAGTCTCCGGGACAACTTGTCCCTGGGAAGGGGGACTCTGCACCAGCCCCTGGGTCTGCCCAGAGCTGCTGCGGGTGGAATTTTCCAAAGGAAGGAAAAGGAGGCCACATGTGGGTGTCGGGACCTTCCTTCTGGCCTGGTGCCTGGCACCCCAGGGGCTTCCCGCCGGCTGCCGCTCGCTGGGCTGTGCGCTTCCTGGCCCTGGGGTGTCCACCGCACCGGCTTCTGACTGTGTCTGCGTCTTACCTCCTGGCCGCTCGGCCCCACTGCAGAGCTGTGGGCGCCAACAGCCCGCGAGAGTGTGCGCGAGCGGTCGCGGGGGAGGCGCGGGGAAAGTGCGTGTATTTCACAACTGTGTTCCGTCCAGAGTCGCTGCGCAGGCCCACAGTGATTCGAAACACATTTTTGCAAAGGCAAAATGAAGTTGGAACGGAACCCAGTGGAGGCTGGTCCCTCTCCCCACCCCGGCTCGCTCTGCCCTGCCGTTAACCCTCTTCCCTCGCAGCCCAGGACGCGGCAGAAACTGCACAGGACGCTCAGCCGACCCTCCGTCCCGGGGCAGCGTCCTACACCTGGCCTGAGCCACCTTCCAGACGCTGAAGGCCGCTGGCCAGGCTTCAGCCTGCGGCTCCCGGCCCCACCTCCGGCAGGTAATGCGTATTCCATTCTGCCTCCGGCCTCCCACCCCCCGGGTAATTGCAGAACCAGAGAACACAGAGGCTGTTCTGGGGGCGGAGGAGGTTCAGCCAAAGCCACGTCGGAATGACCTCCGTCTATGTCTCATCTCTGAGGGGCTGTGTGACCTTAGGCAAGTTGCTTTACTTTTCTGGGCCTGTTTCCTCCGGTACAGTGAGGAGGACAATAACACCTGGGGAACAGCGGCTGTGGGGATGCCCAGCACAGGGCCTTGCACGTAGCAGATGCCCAAAGAACAAAGTCACGGTCAGGGCCTCCTAAAGATCACCTGGTCCAACCACTCCATTCAGAGACGGGTGAAGGGAGGCCCAGAGAAGGAAAAGAACTCCCCTAGATCACACAGCAAGACACCACAGTCCCTCTCAGCCTCCACCCAGGCTCCCTTCCCCTCCTGGGAGCTCCAGGAGGTGTGGGGGAGCGCCACCCTCTTCCCTGCAGAAGTCCGGTCCACGCACCAACCCGCTGCGGGCACCTCACACTCACCATGGAGCACGTCTGAGGCCCCCGGTCCTCCTGGCAGCAGCCTTGCTGTCTCTGTTGCTGCAAGGTCTCAGCGTCAGATCCCAGCTGCAGAATTCCAGGGACGGGGCTCGGGCTCAGGAAAGTCCATCCAGCCTGGCCACGTCCTCCCGGGCACTGCCTGGAGGCTGCACTAAGCCCCCTGGTCTGCAGGGTGGACGCTCTGCCGGCTCCGATAGCGCGGCCGGGGCTCTTATCGGAGCTGTCAGGGGCAGCGGCCGAGGGGCTGCGGTTCCAGGAAGCCGCCGGGCCCCGGATGCCGCCTGCCGCTCTGGCGGTGTCGATTGCTGTCAGGGTCACCCAGGCTCTGCCAGGGAGAATTCCACGCTGGCCCCCAGCAGGCGGGGCCCCCAGCCCTGCGCGCCCGCCCCCCACTCCCGTCCTGGCACGGGGCTGGGAAGAGGCAGCTCGTCCGCGCAGTGTTGTGGTCTGTCCTGAATCCTGCACCATTAATCACCGAGCATCTGAGTCCTGCTCGCCGCGGAGGGGGCGGAGGGGGCGGAGGGGACGCCTGGAAGTTTCTGTTTACCCCACTCCGCACCAGGCTGCTCTGCTAATCACAAACAGACAGACAGCCGCCCCCCAGGGCCGCCGTGGCCCCAGCCCTCCTCCCAGGCTCCCTCCCCGCCCCTCCCTCCAGCCCCTTCCCCACCGACTTTCCTTCCTCCGTCCCCCTCTTCCTCCTCTTCCTCTGGCCCTGGGCCCCCCAAGCCCCGTCTTCCCCGCCCCTCCCACCCGTGCCTCCCGCACACAGGAGCCAGGCTCCTGGGACGACTTTTAACACTTGAATTGTGGCGGGGTCCGGGGGTCGCCAGCCTCTGCCTGCAAACCCAGGCGTCTCCCAGCCCCGGGGAGCGGTCCCGCCCAGGACGCGGGCCTCCCTCTGTCAACCGAGCACATCTCAGCCCTCTGATTCTGCTCCGGGGGACCAGGAACAAAGCCCCCATTTACACCTCTGGAGGAGACTCCAGGCTGCCTGGCTGGACACGTCCAGCGCCTCTAACACCTGGCGTGAGTCCCTCTCTCCCTCCCGGGTTCTTCTCCACCCTGCAGGGAAGAGACCAGGAAGGAACAGGCACTGACTCCAGAGCTCAGCACACAGGACCCCGGGGGCCACTTGGCACCACCTTCCAAAACCAGAAGCCAGCGCCGCCCAGCAGTGGGAATGTCACCTAGGCACGGGCGTGGGACACGGCCGGGTGCCCACCCAGAGCCGCTCACCCAGGAAACCAGGGGAGTCCCTTCACCGTCCTGCAAATAATGACTGGTCCGGCAAATGTGACAGTGACATGGCAGGGCACCAGGCGGCGGTTTAGAAAGAGCTGTATCTGGTCCCCAAGCCTCGTCACCAAGTGAAAGGGGTCAGGACGAGGATGCGTCCCGCGTGGACCTCTTCACAGAGGCAGAGTCCTGCCCTGCTGCCCGCTGGCCTGGGACTCCTGGGCTCCGTGGTCCTCCCGCCTCAGCCTCCCGCGTAGCTGGGCCTACAGGCTCGTGCCACCACACCCACGAGACCACCCTGATCGTGCCACACCTTGCCGTGCACACTGGGAAGTGAAATGCGAGGGAGACACATACAGCCAGGAAGATTGCTGGGAAAGATTTAACCCAACTGAGTCGTCCCCTCGGGAAGAGGGTTGGGGGCGGCGCTCACCTGGGAGAGCTTCATTTCTAAAAGCGACAAGGAATTGCTTACTACTTGCCCCAACCAGCTTCCTCTGGATGGGACTCGCACCGCTGTGCAGAGGAAATTCCACCCCATTCCCCCCGTGGACGAACTCCAGGGTCTGCTAATGCGGGTCAGGTCAGCAGTGACCGCAGCTCAGCAGCGAACCCAGAAACTCACCAGCGCTGGCCTGAAGCCCTCCGGGCGGATGCGCAGACCCTGAGCCAGCAGTGACTTACCCTAGACTGAAACCCCCTGAGGGCGGGGGAGCGTCAGTCACCCTGTGCCATCGGAGGCCCCGAGGGGCTGGAAACCTGCCTCGCGGTTTCAGGAAGCGTCACCTACGCAGGCTTGTCAGATACGGGAACTTGGGAAGATGAGTACCGACCAGCCCAGACGCTCCCAGGGCTGCTGGGACAGCCAGCCTCCGCACGGTGGCCTCCCGCTCCCGACAGGTGCCGGCACAGTGCTGTCCCTGGAGTCCCCAGGGTGCTCCCTTCTGTTCTGCACTCACCAAAGGCCTTAGAGCGCGCCCCACAGCCCCGCCTCAGCCCCCAGCCCATGAGCCCCGCCCTCCAGGGCAGAGGGCAGCCCCAGGTGGACCCTAGCAGGGCCAGAGTCAGGGCTCTGACCCCCGAGTGGGCAGGCAGGCAGCTGGACCCCAGGTGTTTCCCACAGCAGGGTTCACCCAGGGTGGCACCTCTGCTGACCTTAGGGGACATTCAGACTGAGCACTACACTCCACGGAACCTCCTAGTGGGAAAGTGGCTTTCTCCTCTGGCCGAGGCCCCTCAGTCCCCCCAGGCCTGGGAGAAAGGCTGGGCGTGGGCGCGGCTGCCTTCCACTCTCCTCCAACCTGGCCAGCCTGCGCCCCGGCCACCCACCCCAGCAGCACCCAGCTCCAGTCGTGCCCGGCCGCGATCATGGCTCGCCAGGAACACTTTCCAATTTTTAATTCTTTAAAGTTTAAAAGTGAGCCAGGCTGGGCACTGTGGCCCGTACCTGTAATCCCAGCAGTTGGGGAGGCCGAGGCAGGAGGACGGCAAGCTCAAGGTCAGCCTCAGCAACGTAGAAAGGCCCTAAGCAGCTTAGGGAGACCCTGTCTCAAGATAAACAATGAAAAGGGCTGGGGATGAGGCTCAGTGGTCAAGGGTCCCTGGCTTCCATCCCTGGAACCAAAAATTAAAAGTGAGGCGTCGTAGCAGGTGTCTGCGATCCCAGTGACTCAGGAGGCTGAGGCAGGAGGACGTCCAGCTCAAGGTCAGCCTCAGCAACTTAGCAAGACCCTCTCTCAATATAAAAAGTAAAAAGGGGAGGGGACGTAGCTCAGTGGCAAAGTGCTGGCCTGGCATGACCGAGGCCTGGGTCCTGTTCCTGCAAAAAAAGGGAAAAGAAAAGGAAAAGTCAACAGCCCTGAACCCCGTGAGCCTTCTCCGCATCGTCCTTTCGACCTTCCTACGGGTCGGAAATTTGTCAAAATTAGAGTCGGGAGGAAAGTGAATCGTTTTATTATTTGTTCCCTTATTTATTGGTGTCATGGGGCTCCACCACTGAGCCACATCTCCAACCCTTTTAATTAAATTAGACATCTGTTTAATTAGCACTGGCGGGACCCGGGTTCCATCCTCGACACCACATAAAAATAAAGGCCTTGCGCTGGGTCCAGCTGCACCTAAATAAATATTAAAATAATGATAATAAAAAATGAAAATGTGAAGTGCACTCGAGCTCGGTGGCAAATGAGGATGGCCAAAGCCGTCAGGGAGGTGCCCTGTTGTCATCATCTGGGGACAGCAGGCTACGAGGTGACCGGGCAGCCGGGAGGCGTGGGAAAGTCCTGAATGAGCCCTCAGGTCCCCGAGCACCCGCACCCCTCACCGACTGTTCCGGAAGTCCTGCCGTCCGTGAGGGCCCCGAGAAGGGGCAGCTCAGGAGCTACAACTCCCACAGCACTGTCCCCGGGCCCCCGGGCCCCCTCAGCGGTCAGCAGAGCAGGGCTTCAGCCTGATGCCCACAGGAGGAAGTGCCCCGGGGGAGGCAGAGGGCAGAGGCCCACGATGCCAAGTGCCAAGCGCTGGACAGGGCCATGGAGGCCTGGGACTTGGCCTTCGAGAATAAAGGGGACGCCATCAGAGTGCCACCAAGTCCTGAGGCGATTGACAGAAACGTCACCTGATCTTCCGGGTGGCGTGTCTGGTGGTGACCCATCTGACCTGGTGCTCACGGGCAGCCCTGCCCGGCCCCGGCCTCTCCCCTCTCCCACTCCGCCTCTGGCCCGAGTGAGCCACCTCCACCCTGGAAGGCTGTCTCCTGGGCCCCGACTGGCACCTTCCTGTTTCCACTAAACCTCGAAACTCCCGGGAGCCAGCGAGGCGCAGCGGCGCCCCCCAATCCCAGCGATCCGATCCGGGAGGCCGAGGCAGGAGGACTGGGAGCTTGAGCCACGTGGTGAGGCTGTTTCAAAGAGAAAAGTAAAGGGTTCTGGGGAAGCCTCTCAGCAGTCAATAATAAATAACCCCTGAGCGTCCTCCAAGCCCCCGCCCGGCTGTGGGGCCCCTCCTGGGCATCCTGCTGGGCACCCAGGCCCAGAGCCTGACCTTGGCTTCTTTGTTCCCCAGCCGCATGACCTTGGGCACGTGACCTGGGCCAACACTAGCCCCTCTGCCCTGTCCTGAACCTTGGACACAGTAACCCCGCCCAAGCCCAAGGGCAGACCATGGGCCAGCCGATGGGGTCCCCTGGGAGGAAAAGGAAGAGGGAGGAGGGAGCCTCGTTTAGTGCCCAGTCTTGGAGGTCAACAGGCGACGCGGCGGCAAGGGGCCTGCTACAGGAGGAACCAGCCAGGCGGGATGGCCCACACCCGTGGTCCCGGCAGGAAGATTGCAAGTTCTAGGGGTGGTGGAAAGTCCGTCACAGGGGAACGGTGTCCCAAAGCCATGCTGGCTGCCGTTTTCCTGCAGCCAGAGGCTTCACATTCTCCCCCTTTATCAACCCATCAGCTCCCAGCGCCAGCAAGAATGTGAGCGAGCGAGCGCTGGATTCTTCCTAGAGATAACTTCTCGGATTCCTCGGCCCAGAGTCTCCCCCACCCTCATGCTGGCCATCTGGAGCCTCATTCCAGGCCCCGCTGATCCCTGTGACAAACTGTGACAGTCGGAAGTCGGCTCTGCTGAGCCGGGAGGCCTCTGGAATGACCAGGTCCTGGCCGTGGCCCTTGTCGGGAGGCCTGGATCTGCCCTGGAATCTGGGGTCTTATCAGCCCCAGGGGATGAGCAGGGGCAGGGGCCGCGCCCACCCCCACCCCGCAGAGCCGCGTGTTTTCAGAAACCAGTTCCAGTTAAGTAAACAGTGTCTGCCCGTGAGCGCCCACAGGGTCTCCGGAGGACCCGCCGTGGCCCACGTGGGGACTGTCATTTCCTCACAAGCACAACATTGAAAGCGGTCTTCGCATTCCCCGGATGACTGGGCCAGCTGAGGAATCCGGCCACTCTCCTGGTCGTGGGCCGCCACCTGGTTTTCGGGCTCTGAGACAGCACTGCCCAGTCCTCCCCGGACCCTCTGCTCGGCTCTGCCCCCAGCCGCCCCCGGCCCACGGACACCTCTCTCTGCCACACGAGCCCGCCGAGCTGTCGGGTAGGCAGTGCCCGATCGGTCCTGGCGGCGGGGAGCACGGGTGCCCTCTTCACGCGGTCCTCAGCAGCCCGGCAGCTTCTCTGCCCTGGAAACCACGGACTTGGGCACATTGACGTGGGTTGGCTGCCTTCCTGCTGCCTGGAATCTGCTTGGGGTGGGGGCAGACGTGCCCGTGTTTGGGTTTATAACTGACACCGAGGCACAAATGGCTCGTCACAGGGCCCTGATGTGGCCAGCCGTGTGGGGACGTGTCTCGGGCAGGCGTTGCTCTTTTGAAGATGGACCAAGGGATTCCCGGCCTCTTTTTTTTTCTTTTTTGGTACAGGGGGTTGAACCCAGGGGCACTTAACCACCGACCACAGCCCCAGACATTTCTTTAAAATATTTTATTCAGAGACAGCGTCTCACTGAGTTGCTTAGGGCCTCCTAAGTTGCTGAGGCTGGCCTGGAACTCGCGATCCTCCTGCCTCAGCCTCCCAAGCAGCTGGGACCACAGGCGTGGGCCACCGTGCCCACCTGAGCTGCTCTTCAGTCCAGCCCTCTCTGCACCCAGCCCCGCCCTCCATTCCACCCCAGGTCCCCAGGGGAGCAGGCTCTGGGTCCCACGGGAGCCCCATCCCTGCGCATCCTGGACCTGCCGTCTCGGCCTCCCTCCCCTCAGAGCCAGGGCTGGCCCTGCCCACCGGGACCGGGCACTTCCGTGGGGCTGTGGCCAGCAGGAAGGGGGTGGAGGTGGCCGGTGGCCCGATGGCTTTGGACCGGGCCTCCGCCTGGCAGATGCCGTCCTTGACTTTCTCGGGGCCTCCAGCCCCCCCTCCCCCGTGGTGAAGGCCCCGGGGCTCAGCTGCTCCAAGAGGGAAGCCCAGAGGCGGGAGCCCTGTGCCCGGCGGATGAGGCGCCACCGCTGGGGAGGGAACTGGGGAGTGAAGCTCATCAGATCACACTGTTGTGTCCCGGGCACGTGTGAATACATCACAAACAAGTTTTAAAAGTGAGTCTCTGATGTTTAGATTATAACTTACAAACCATCAAACCAAGACGCGGCCAGAGAGAGGGGCCGAGCCTTGCCCTCCGGGGCCTGTGGCTGTGCGACATGACCTTGGGCTCACCTCCAGCCACTGACGGTTTTTGGCATCGCAGGAGCAACCCAGGTTTGTGCTTTAGGAAGGTCACTGTGGAGAAGGGACAGGAGACGGCAGGACAGGTGGCCCTGAGGGGCCGAGACCCTCGACGGGGCAGCGCCATGCCCAGGAGGCCGCTTCCCAGCAGTGGCGGTGGCTGACCGCCCTCAGGCGTGGCAAGCAGGGGCCAGGAGAGCCAAGGCCGCGGAGGTGGCCGCTGACGGGCTTCACCGCAGGCAACGAGTCACTGTTTCTCTTCTGGAGCCTGGAAACGCTCCTCCGCCGTCTCCATCCCCCTCCTGGACCTTCCCGGGGGCTCTGTGCTCCGGGTTTGGAGGCAGAATCTGCTCAGCAAGGGCCCCGGCCAGGCCCTTCCGGCCCGTGTGGGTGGGAAGACGCTGGGCACCGTCCAGGCGCCAAGAACAGACTCCGTGAGCGCGGTGTGGATGCAGGGCAGGCAGTGACAGTGGCCTAATGACAGGTGAGACACCTGGTGCCCTCCGCCACTTACCCTCCCGCTTTGCGCTCAGCAGTAAACACCAAAGTGTGCTGGACTTTTTCATTCTGCTGGCCTCCAGCGGTTGAGGTAGAGCCCTTTCTCCAACGTGATGCGTCTCTTAAAAAATGTGCTTGGATCCTGACCCTGTGGCTTTAAGGGCCTGGAAGAAGTCTTTAAATATTTTCAAGAAGAAAGAGGTGGGCAGGGCAGGGTGAGAGGGACCAGGACAAGGGCCTCCCCGGAGATAAGCGGGACTTGGAGGGGGAAGGTGGCCTGGGACGGAGGCCAGCAGGGCCCAGCTCCTCCACCTGAGCTCACCCCGGCTGGAATGCTCCCAGAGGCCGAGGGACAAGAGTCACCTAGGGCAGAGAGTGACAGCCGCAGGGACAGCAGAGTTGAGTGGCAAAGTCGGTTCCTCCGTTCCTCCCGGCTTTTCTAGAAAGTGGGGTGTTTCTCAACCTGTGGAGGTAAGAGAACCGCAGGTCTCCTTACAAAGGCAGAAGTTAGGTGGGCCAGGGTGCCGCTGATCCCGGGCCTTGGGAGGCTGAGGCAGGAGGCTGCAAGTCTGAGGACAGCCTCTGCAATTTACCGAGGCCCTAAGCTACTTGGTGAGACCCTGTCTCAGAATAAAAAATAGATTGGGCTGGGGATGTGGCTCAAGCGGTAGTGCGCTCGCCTGGCATGCGCGGGGCGCTGAGTCTGATCCTCAGCACCGCATAAAAATAAAATAAAGATGTTGTGTCCACTGAAACTGAAAAATAAATATAAAAAAAATAAAAATAAATAAAAAATATAAAAGGGCTGGGGAGGGGCTGGGCCTGGGGCTCAGTTGGTACAGCGCTTGCCTCCACAGATAAGTAAATAGGTAAAGGCCCATCAACAACTAAAAATAAGTAAATAAATAAGGGCTGGGGATGCGGCTCAGCGGTTGAGGGCCCTGGGTTTAATCTCTAGCACCAAAAAAAAAAGGCAGATCGGGACCCCCCCAGACCTGTGATACGGATGCGCAGGTGAGACTGGTAATTGGGTGACCGTGGACAAGGTCCTCAGCTCTCATTTTAAATGGGGACAAGAACAGCTCGCAGCTGCTGGGACCTGGCTGACACTGTGCACTGCCACCTGCCCACTCCTTGCCTCCTGTTCCTGGAAGAGCAAACCTGCACCGGGCCTCTCCCACCCATCCCCAGGGGCCGCTGGTGGGGTCTGCACGGCACCCAGCCCTGCCCACTAGCCTGGCGGTGACCGGCCATGCTGCCTGGCTCTCCTGGTCCCCTGTTTGCCAGGTAAAGGGGTGCTGTGCTGCCTGGGGTCGCCAGGTCTCTGCACGTGTGGGCACCACGGCACCCTGCGGGGACACCCTGTCCTTCGGCTCCCCGGGCAGGACAGCGTGAGACTAGATCAAGCTCAGGAAAGACCCAGCTGGGGACCGCAGGCCCGAGGTGAGCGGGCTGCTGCCCGTGGCTGTGGCCGGCTGCCCCAGGCGACCTCTCCACGCGATCTGCGTCAACTCGAAATGATCATTAAGAAGCACGGCACCGTGACCACAGCCAGGAAGGCAGTCGCCTTGCCCGCGGGTGATGGTGCGCTCCGCGTGGCTGGCCACCTGCGTCAGCACTTCACGGGGCCATCTGTGGAGCCACGTCCCCGGCGTGGGCCGCTCTCGGCTCCGTGGATCTCGTGGGACCGACCCTGAGGCGCGTGCGCGGCCCTGGACGGGAGGGAGCATCCCGGGCGGCACCGACGGTTCTGGTACTGCCTGGTCCCCCTGGCCCTGGCTGGGCACTGGGTCCGGAGCTGCCGTGGACGGGAGGGGAAAGCGGAGCGCCGGCCTGTGCCTCCGGAGCTCCCGGGCCTGCGAGGCTGAGTCCTGCCACCGCCCGCCGGGCAGCCAGGGAGAGGGGCGAGGGCGGGCAGCCCAGGACCCAGCCCACAGGGCAGGGCGGCCAGAGCCAGGTTAAACCCCAGGGCCCGGGCTGCCTCTGGGCTGCGGCAAGGAGGGTGGCCCGAGGAGAGCAGAACCTCCGACCAGAGGAGGGGCCCAGCGCACTGGGTGCTGGGGAGCCCGGGTCTGACGTGGGAGTGACCACAGGGGCAAGTGCAGAAGTGCCTAGACCAAGAGGAGGCCATGGAGAGCCTCGCCGAAGCCGGGCTCCGCGGCCAGGCCTGAAACCCCAGGGACCCAGGAGGCTGAGGCAGGAGGATCAGGTTCCAGCCCAGCCTCAGCAACTCAGAGACCCTGACTCAGAGACAAGAAAGGCCGGGGCAGCTCAGCGATAGCGCCCCCTCTGCTCAAGCCCCACACTGCAAAACACGTGCTGACCCGTGACAGCCGAGGTCTGGGCCCTGGGCCCTGGAGGTGACAGTCGTCTGGGGCTTTTGTCACGAGTTCTGGGGACCTGCAGGCAGTGTACAGAACCATTGGTCTTTTCCGTCTCTCTGTTGGGGAATCGGGCTCCTCCTTGGTCTGTGTGGTGGGGGGGGATGTGGGGTGACAGTGAAATGCTGAGTTCCCCCCACCCGCCCTGCACCCCAGGTGTCCCTGGCCCAGGGGCTGAGCCTCGTCCCTGCCACTGGTCTGTGTGCCCAGGGCGAGAGGCTCCCCGTGCAGGTTTCTGAAGAGAAGTTGAAACACCATCCATCTCTCTGAAGGGGGAAGTAAGGCGGGGCTTGGTTTCATGGGCCCCTTTGGTTTTTTGGGGGGGGTACCTGGGGATTGAACTCAGGGGCACTTGACCACGGAGCCACGTCCCCAGCCCCGTTTTGCACTTAGAGACAGAATCTCACTGAGTTGCTTAGCGCCTCCCTTTTGCTGAGGCTGGCTTTGAACTCGCCATCCTCCTGCCTCAGCCTCCAGAGCCACTGGGATCCCAGGCCTGTGCCATGGCACCTGGCTCTTGGGCCCCTCTTAACATGCCCCTAGGAGCCGCTCAGACAGCTGTTTGGAAACACACTTAACACACACAGGACTTCAAAGCCCAGTGTCACCTCTCCCGGGCTGTGTGGCCCTGAGCTAGTCACTATACCCGGCTGGCTCTCGGTTTCCTCATCCATAAATGGAGTGTCATAACAGCTCCGTCTCTGGGGCGTGACGCTGGGTGACATCATGCCCCTAAAGGTTTATACAGTCGACTCTCTACCAGGGGCAGCCAGTGTTAGGAACCAAAGTGACAAGGACCAGACCCTGGAGAGCACTGAGTGTCACTGAGGGAGGGGCAGGTGGCACCCAGCTGGCTGGGGGTGGGTGGGGAGAGACAGAGGGCATCGGTGACTCTGGCCCCAGCACTAGGTGGGGACTTGAGCACGTGGGTTTGTTCTAGTCTCGGTACTGGGATTGGCTCCGGGCGCTTTACCAATAGCCACATCCCAGCCCTTTTAAATTTTTTTTCTTTTGGATTCAGGGTCTCATAAAGTTGCTTAGGGCCTCGCTAACTTGCTGAGCCTGGTCTCAAACTTATGGTCCTCCTGCCTCAGCCTCCCAAATTGCTGGGACTTTCGGCATGTGCCACACCCCAGCTGGATGTGGCTTTTAGGTCTGGTGGGGGGTGTGAAGGTGTGACCTGAGGGGTGGCGGGTGCCGCTGCATGGCCACCTGCTGTCAGGCAGCTTGAGTCAGGCAACTCTGGGGACGTGGGGCGTCCGAGGGTTGGAAATGAAGTCCTCACCTGGGGTGACCAGAGACAGCTACTAACAGAAATAGCTCACCAGGACACAAGGAGGGGGACCAACAATGGCCTCTAGGAAGCAGGGTTCAGAGGGAACGTCAGCGTGGGGAGGGCCAGGGGATCTTGTTCTGTGGCCACCTCTTGTCCTTGAACTGCTTCCTAGTAAACGGAAGCCTGACCTTTTAATGTCATCCAAAGAGGAACCGCAGCGGCCACAGGTAAAACCTCTGGCCTCCACTCAACCTGAGGTCCAGCCGGGCTCCGGGGCGCACGCCCGTCACTACTTGGGAGGCTGAGGCAGAAAGACCACAACTTGCAGGCCAGCGGGGGCAACTTGGGGACATCTGTCTCAAAATAAAATTCAAAACGAGCTGGGGACGTAGCTCAGCGTAGGGCTCCCGCCTCGCATGCCCGAGGCCCTGGGTTCCACCCCAGCACAGGGCCAAGGATGAGTGGGCACCGACGCGCTTCTTCCCGATGGACTGACCGCCCCTGTGGGACCAGGAGCAGATCCCCGTAAGCCCACGGAGGACGGAGAGGGGACCTCGCACCTCAGGGCCTTCTGCGAAAACCCTACTGCTCCCAAGACCGGGAGGCTGAGGCTCGAGGCCCTGGTCCCAGATCCCAAAGTCGGGGCCAAGACCAGATCCCCAGTCTCCAAGACCCACACTCCCCTCGCCGGCTGCACCAGAGACGACAAGGTGATGTCCAAGGGACTTGAGACACAACCGTAAGGACAGAGGTTCCCACGTGACGTGAAAGTGCATATTCAGAGCCTCCGTGTGGACTCTGCTGGGGCCACCCAGGCATGTGAATGGCCACTGGGCTTTTAGAGATGGACTGGACTCGGGAAGGTGCGCCCTTGCTTCTGCCTTCTCCCTGTGGACCCTCAGCCTCTTGACCCCCCAAAGGTGGGTAGGTCCAACAGCAAACGTTGCCACTTTGAAGTCTGATGGTTGAGGCTACCTGTCCGGAGGCCGACTTGGGAGCACACACAAAATTTAAAACGTGCACAGCCACTGGCTTCCGGCAGTGTGCCCTAGAGATGTGCACAGGCAGGAGGCCGGGTCACACACAGGAGAGTCAGCGTGACACTCTGAGTCAAAAAGACCTCGGTGTCCACAGTCACAAGACTGCCCAAGCACAGCATGATACACCACCGTGGAAAGCCAGGCAGCCAGGAAAAAGGAAGAGGTGAGTGGTGAAGAGGAAGGTCATGTGACAGGCACACTGTCGAGTGCAGCAA
Source organism: Ictidomys tridecemlineatus (assembly GCF_052094955.1). Classification (NCBI taxonomy): domain Eukaryota; kingdom Metazoa; phylum Chordata; class Mammalia; order Rodentia; family Sciuridae; genus Ictidomys; species Ictidomys tridecemlineatus. The sequence goes on along the minus strand of NC_135481.1, from coordinate 193,334,396 downwards.
GCAGGGTGTGTGCAGATCACCTGGGGAGCCTGCTTCTATGCTGGAATGTGCACAGTAAGAGGCTTGGAGGAGTGAAGTGGGTGCTGGGCCCCCACCAAAGACTTACACAATAAGAATTGAATTGTTCTCTGTTGAATGTTACACAAGGCAAGTATGTAAGGATCTTATCCAAGTGGGTTTTTTGTGTGTGCGTGTGTGTGTGTGTGCGCGTTAGAGAAGGTGCTCTACTACTGAGCCACATCTCCAGCCCTTTTTATTTTTTATCTTGAGACAGGGTCTTGCTAAGATGCTTAGAGCCTCCCTAAGTTGCTGAGGCTGGCTTGTGATCCTCGAGCCTCAGCCTCCCGAGTCACTGGGATTACAGGCGTGCACCACCATGCCCGGCCTTTCTATATTTTATTTTGAGCAGGAGATTGAACCCAAGGCTTTGCAAATGCTAGGCAAATGCTCTACCCCAGACTTTAAAATTTCAATTTATTTTTATTTATTTTTTAAATTTTTCCAAGTTGCTGAGGCTGCCTCACACTTGGGATGCCCTGCCTTAGCCTCCTGAGTAGCTGGGATCACAGGCGTGTGCCACCACACGGGGCTCAAAACCCCAGCTTTTGAATCTAAGATTCCACAGAACCACACTTTGACTAGCATGGGCTTGAGGTCACACTGCAATGCAGCATGACCCATGTCCTCACAGGACACCTCATTCCTAAAGAAATGTAAATCGTTCTGTTCAATGTGACAGTGGCAGGTTCAATCACTGTACGGTACGAAGAGCCTTGAAAACAGAGTCCGGGGCTTGGATTTTCTCACCCTCCAACTGTCCATGAAGTTGTTGGATGTGGTGAAGCTTAAAGCACTGTACACACCTGGATCTGAGCGATGTTTTTCAAGTCTCTCATCATCCAATTCTTTTGATAGTTCAGTAACTCGCAGCTGGGTGCAATGACACTCCCTGTCATCCCAGAAGCCCAGGAGGCTGAGGCAGGAGGATCGCAAGGTCAAAGCCAGCCTCAGCAACTTACCAAGGCCCTAAGCAACTCAGCGAGATCCTGTCTTAGAATAAAATATAAAAAGGGCTGGGGGTGCAGCTCAGTGGATAAGTGCCCCTGGGTTCAACCCCTGGTGCCAAGATAATAATAAAACAAATGTTTAAAAGCTGGGGATGTGGCTCAGTGGTCAAGTGTGTGTGTCACACAGGAGGCTGGACTTGATCCCTGGTGCTAAAACTACAAAAATAAAACAGAGTGCGGTTTGTATTTCTATGTTTGGGGTTTTATTTATTTTTTAAATATTCATTTTTTAGTTGTAGTTGGACACAACACCTTTATTTTACTTATTTACTTTTATGTGGTGCTGAGGGTGGAACCCAGGGCCTCGCACGTGCGAGGTGAGTGCTCCGCAACCAAGCTACGGCCCCAGTCCCCGTTTGGGGGTTTTAAAGTTTTCGTTTTCTTTTCTTTTTCTTTTTCTTTCTTTCTTTTTTTTGGTACCAAGGTTTGAACCCAGAGGTAATTCACCACGGAGCCTCATCCCCAGCCCTTCTTTCCCCCCACTTTTTATCTTGAAAAGGGTCTCACTAAATTGCTGAGGCTGGCCTCAAATTTGTAATCCCCCTGCCTCAGCCTCCTGAGTGGCCAGGTATAGGCGTGCACCACAGCGCCCAGCCTCAGGCTCCTCAGTCCAAGATGGAGCTGGGAGACCACCGTGGGAGTGAGCCACAAAGAAGTTTCCAGGAGGTCCGCACATCAGGGGAAAGAGCCCCCGCCTTAAGGCTTTCAGAAGGAGAGGCGGTCAGTAGACGAAGGTAGGCCTTCTCCTCCGTCCCCATTTAGAGGTGAGTCAGAGGGGCGGGCGCTGGGGAGGCGCAGGCAGGACCGAGCAGGCTGCCCCCCTGGACGCCCCTCGGGCTCTCCTCCGCGGTCCCCAAGAGGCCAAGTCGCGCTCACCTCCGCTGGCTTTGCCTTGCTCCCAGCCTCTGTCACCACGGGGTGGTCCCACCTCAGTCTGGCTTTCCTTGACGTTTTTAAAGTATGTTCCCTTCTTAAGTGTCTCCAGGGACAGCAGGTTTCTAAAGGACGGCTCTCCCTCCTGCGTGCTGGACGGGGGCGCAGTCACGGGGCTCCGTCAGGCACTGGGTTGGTTGTTGTTTATCCTCATTTTGGAAATTCTTCTCCACAGTTAACCGTCTGCCTCCTCCCTGAAAAGTCTCCTGAGGGACTCCGATCTGCTCGGGGCCGCAGGGCGGGTCCCCTGGTCCTCTTTCTAGAAGGCTCCTGGAAGCCACCAGGTCTTGCAGCCTTTCTCTATGGACTTCTTACCTGTAGGATTGTCGTGGGGCGAGGGAGGAACACAGGGGCACCTTCTGCTCCCAGACAAAACACATTCCTAAAGGGAGAAACAGTTTCAGTCTGGGCGGGGCGGCGCACACCCGGGGTCCCGGCAGCTCCGGAGGCTGAGGCAGGAGGGTGGCGAGTTCAAGGCCAGCCTCAGCAACTCAGCGAGACCCTGTCTCTAAATAAGATATGTATAATAGGGTGGGATGTGCTCGGTGGCTCAGCGCCTGGTTCGGTCCCAGTACAGAAAAAAGACGTCCAGAGGGGGCCCTGCAGGCCAGTCAGGTCGGCAGCCCCGGCCCGCCACTCCTGTGTGCAAGGACAGACAAGTTAGGCAACCCTCTGGGCCTGCGATCCCAAGTCTGTGACTGGGGGTGACAGTGTCCCTGGGCTTTCATGAGGACGGAGCAGGATGTTCAGGGACAGCAGGGACCCCGCTCCTGGGGTGAGGCAGGTGAAGCCGGGTAAGGACAGCTGCCTCGTGGGGAGGAGCGGGCTGCTGGGTCCTCAGGACAGAGCCGGCAGGTGCCCCAGCTGCTGCGTCCCTCCGTCAAGGCCACCTCTGCTCCCCGCCACTTGCTGCTCCGTCTTGTCTTCTGGGTAGCTGCCTGCAGTGTGCCTTTTCTTCCTTCTGCGATCACGACCTGACACCCCCAAAGCCACCAGCCAGTGCCCTCACAGGACAAGCATGAAGGGAACCCATCAGGCCCCAGACAAGGAGCCGCCCAGGCAAGCTGCCTCGCTCTGCACCGACCTCGCCCTGCGGGCACCTGGCGGGGCGTGGTGGCGCGAGCCTGTGATTCCAGCGATTTGGGAGGCTGAGGCAAGAGGACAGCAAGTTGAAGGCCACATGGGACAACTTTGGGAGACCCCAGCAACTTAGGGAGACCTGCCTCTAAAGAAAGAAAAAGGAAAAGGGGGAGAGCGCCCTGGCTTGTACCCAGCACCTGAGCAAAGGCAAAGCAAGGCTAGAAGACACAGCCGCCCTTCCCCGAGCAGATGTCCACCACGACGCCGGCTGGCACCACCTCCTCCCTTTCTTAATATCTGAAGCACACGAGTTAGACCCACACTCTCTTCTCCCCGTGAAGGGCTCCACCCAGGGCCACCTTGTGCTGGTAAGTGCTCCACCGCGGGCTGCTCCCCCAGCGCTGCGGCCACTGAGAGCTGACACGCCCTGGGGACTTTGCCTGACCTCTCACAAACGCCTCCCTGGGGCCCTGTGACAGAGCCGGTCCACCTTACAGATAAGGAGACAGAGACAACCAGGCCAGCCCAGCCCAGCCCTGTGGGGGCGCAAGACGGGGCCCCACGCCGACCCCTGCTCCTGCTCCCAGAGCTTATCGCACCTCTTCTTCCTTCTCCTGCCCCAGCCGTGCTTTCTAGCCGAGGTCCTGCCCCTGTGACGTCACACAGCCGAGGGTCGGATGCCGCATTCTTCAGGCCTCAGTCTGCGCCTGTGAAGAAGAGGAGCACCGCATGGAGGGGAGGCTGCAGCGCGGCAGGTGAGCAGATGCTCAGAGACGATGGTGATGGTGTTGGTGATGGTGGTGGTGGTGATGGTGATGGTGATGGTGTTGGTGATGATGGTGATGGCGGTGGTGATGGTGGTGATGGTGATGGTGATGGTGGTGATGGTGATGGTGATGATGGTGGTGGTGATGGTGATGGTGATGGTGATGGTGATGGTGATGGTGATGGTGATGGTGGTGGTGATGATGGTGATGGTGATGATGGTGGTGATGGTGGTGATGGTGGTGGTGGTGATGGTGATGGTGGTGATGGTGGTGATGGTGATGGTGGTGATGGTGATGGTGATGGTGATGTTGATGGTGATGATGGTGATGGTGATGGTGATGGTGATGGTGGTGGTGATGGTGATGGTGATGGTGGTGATGGTGGTGATGATGGTGGTGGTGATGATGGTGGTGATGGTGGTGATGGTGGTGATGATGATGGTGATGGTGGTGATGGCAGTGGTGGTGATGGTGGTGATAGTGATGATGATGATGGTGATGGTGGTGATGATGGTGGTGATGGTGATGGTGATAGTGGTGATGGTGATGGTGATGATGATGGTGGTGATGATGGTGATGGTGATGGTGGTGGTGGTGGTGATGGTGATGGTGATGGTGGTGATGGTGGTGATGGTGGTGATGATGGTGATGGTGATGGTGGTGATGGTGGTGATGGTGGTGATGATGGTGATGGTGACGATGGTGATGATGGTGATGGTGATGGTGGTGATGGTGGTGATGGTGGTGATGATGGTGGTGGTGATGATGGTGATGGTGATGGTGATGGTGATGGTGATGATGGTGATGGTGATGGTGATGATGATGGTGATGGTGGTGATGGTGGTGATGATGGTGATGGTGATGGTGGTGATGGTGGTGATGATGGTGATGGTGATGGTGGTGATGATGGTGATGGTGATGGTGGTGATGGTGATGGTGATGGTGATGGTGGTGATGGTGATGGTGGTGATGGTGATGATGATGATGGTTACTGCTGTCCACCAGAGTGTCTCTGCTGAAGACTGAATGTGTTACCCCCAAGGCCATGTTGAAGTTTAACCCCCAGTCCCTGTGAACGGATCTTATTTGGAAACAGGGTTTTTGCAGACCTGTCACATTAAGATGATGGCGTTCAGGTGGCCCTGAAAGCCAATCACTGAGTCCTGATACAAACAGATACAAAGAGACACCCAGCAACACTCCATGTGACGATCCGTGTGATGATGGGGAGAGGCGCTGGACTGACTTGGCCCTAAGTCCAGGAATGCCAATGGTTGCTAGCAACGACCAGAAGACAGGAGGGAGGCTGTCCTGGATGATTCCAGGACAGAGACGGGGACAGCCTGTCCCTCCCTGAGCGTCACCACAAGGCACCAGCCCCGCCAACCCCTTGGTCTCAGACGGGCAGCTCCAGAACTGCCAGAGAGCACATCTCTGTGGTGGAGCAGTGGCCTGTGGCCTAGGTAGCTCCATAGCTGAGCCTTCAGTGGGAACCGTACTTGGAATTGTGAATCTGTTCTCTCCGCAGACTGGCAGGACGGTGAGCTAGGGCCTCCTGATGCTGCGGGCCAGTGCAAAGAACGCAGCTCCTGTCCCCGCCGTCAGGAGGGCACACCTGGACCGGCACGCTGTCCAGCACACTGTGGCTGAGCCAGGGCGCGCAGTGGGGGGGGGGGGGTGTCCAGTGCCTTTCCCATTTACAGTGTTTCCAGTTTGCCATGATTTATCAGAACATGAGCCCGCTGTAGGATAAGGAGACTCCGTGCTTGGTCCCATCCGCCTGGCAAATCCACACAGTTCGCTTCCACAGGCTACGTCCAGACCCCCACAGTTCCATGTCCACACAAATGCAAGGGCCTCCTGAAGCCCAGGCCTGCACACGGGCTCTCCTCCAATCTTTCTAATTTCTGACCCTTACGTCGGAAACCTGCAACGACTCCTGACCTTACAGCAGCATTTCCCAAATTGGCTCAAGGGTCAGAATAGACAGGATGTTCCTTAAAATTATAGGGTCCTGCCGGGCGTGGGAGTGCACACCTGAATCCCAGAGATTTGGGAGGCTGAGGCAGGAGGGTCCTGTTTGAGGCCAGCCTCAGCAATTTAGTGAGACCCTAAATAAAAAATAAAAAGGAGTGGGGGTGGGGCTGAGGCTCAGGGGTAGGGCAGCCTGGTGAGAAGGGGGATCACAGGGGCTTGGAGTCTTCATGTTTAACGGGCACCTGAGCTGCCGCTTTTCCCCAGGCACATGGGGACACTCAGGCCTGGGAGACAAAGTCTGCAAGAGGCCAAAGGTCTTGCTCTCTGACCTCTGTAAGACAGTGCCAACCTCCCTGCTCCAAAGGCACCTCCCTGGGGCCCTGCCTGCCTGTGGTCCTCCAGCCTGCTGCTCTCAGATGGACCAAGCTCTCCGTCGCAGCCTGGAGACACCGCATGACCCTGCCCTGTGCCTCATTTTGAGCCACGCCAAGCTCCGGGTACTTTACACAGAGCCAGGTCTCCAGCCCTTTCTTATTTTTTATTTTCATACAGGGTCCCGCTAAGTTGCTGAGGCTGGCTTTGAACTTGAGATCCTCCAGCCCCCCCCCCCCGTCCCTTGAGTTAGGAACACGTACCCCCTTGCCCAGCCAGTGCTGAGGCTGGGTTTGGACCCGGGTGCTCTACCACTGAGCTCCATTCTCAGGTCTGTTTTAAATCATGTTTTGAGACAACTCGGTGAATTGCCCATGACCCCGGGACCGTTCACCTTGAACTTGTTGTGATCTTCCTGCCTCAGCCTCCTGAGGAACTGCGATGATGGCTGTGCTTCGCCACACCTGGCTTTGGGCTTGCTACTTTTATTTATTTAAATTATTAGTGCAGGAGAGTGAACCCGGGGCCTCTTGGGCACTGAGGCACGCCCAGCCCGGGGCTTTCTTTCAGTTCCTCAAAAACACCAAGATTTTCCCTTAGCACCTGCTCCTCTCTGCCTGGAAACACACACACACACACACACACACACACACACACACACACACGTACCCACATCATGCACACACATACGCACACACGCGCACACACATACGCACACACGCGCACACACACGTACCCACATCATGCACACATATACGCACACACGCACGCACACACACACATGCACACACACGCACACACACCAATCACCTCGTAGTCCTACGTCTCACCTCCTGACGCTCTCTCCCGTCCATCCTAAGGACATGTGCACAATACACACTGTTCTCATTCCAGTCACCGAATCCCATTTGACCCTTGCTAACATTCGAGGTCAGAAGTGTCACAGGGGAGGGCCCCGTCTCTCTTAGGAATCAGAAGGCCTGCCCACTCTGGTTTCTTTTGGGGGGTGACTGTGGGGAGTACCAGGGTTTGAACTCAGGGGCACTCGGCCACTGAGCCACGTCCACAGGCTCTCACTGAGTTGCTTAGAGCCTCACTTTGGCTGAGGCTGGCTTTCAACTCATGATCCTCTTGCCTCAGCCTCCTGAGCCCTTGGGAGGATAGGCCGGGGCCACCGGGCGCAGCAGGGGCCTGCCCACTCTGAAGCCTGGGGCCACTCGGCCACCCAGCCAGTGGCCTGAAGGCGAGAGCTCCCGAGGGCTGAGCTCTGGCTGCTTTCAGTGGCCGGCCTGGTCATGACGCGGCCTGGGTTGGTGGCATTCAACTTGCTTGTCCCCTCTCCCCGTGTGAACAGTTTTGCTCACAGCGTGGCCCCTCAGTCTTGTGCCTGGCGCAGAGCTAGACCTTGGGCGCACGCGGGCTGGGTGGGTGACTGATAAATGAAGGGCCGCCCCTCCTGCGGCCACTCCACACTGGACGGTGAACCCTCGGCTGTGCGGGCTGCCTGGAGCCTCCTCCGCGGGGCATCTTATTAAAACACACATCCGACTCCTTCCACCCCCGGTTCTGAGCATTTCAGGAGTCTCCAGCAAATACTGGACACCCAGCCTCTGGGGCCACTCCGCCTGCTTCCCATCTGCCTCCAGCCCCACCCCCACCAGCCCACAGCCCCTGCGGACCCCAGCCTGGCCTGCAGCCCTGCAACGCCCCTCCCCAGACTCCCACTCATTCCTGCAGGCTCCGGGCAGGCCCTCCCCCGGAAGCACTGCCCGCCCTCAGGGGCTGAGTCACCCTGGGCTCCACCTGGCTCTGCACCCCGGCCTCGGCCCTGAGCCTCGGCTTAAAATAGTAGCTGGTGCTTCCCCAGAGCCCTCGCGTGTGCCAGGCACCCGGCGCCTCACCTCCTGAGTTCTCACGCCTGTCCCCAACCCTGCCCAGCAGGTCCCCCGGCTCCCAAGCCAGAAACACAGGCTGCTGAGGTACTTCCAGCTTCCCAGAGGCCACCCAGCCACCTGCCTTCACTTGGCTCCTTCCTCCCCGTGGCTCTGATCCTTACACACCCCGACTTGTGTTCTGTCTCCCCCAGGTCCAGTTAGCTCCAGGAGGGGAGCGCAGGGCTCTGTCCTCCGCCCCACCACGGTGTCCGTTTCCCCAACCGCCTGACACACAGCAGCCCCTGATCAACACTGTTAAGTAGAAGAAGGTGGAGAGTGAGGCTGGTGCTGCCAGCCTCTAGTCCAGCTCCCCTGGAGGCCAAAGCAGGAGGACCACTGGAGCCCAGGAGTCCAAGCACAGCCTGGGCAACTCTGTGAGAACCCACCCCCAGCTCAAACACGATTTATAAAGTTAAAGACAGTATTCATATCACCTTTATTTCACCCCCGAGGAAAGAGTGGTTCAGATGTGCAAAGGGCCTGTGGCTGGTGGCTGGTACAGCCAGATGTGACGCTGGGTGGTCACTCAAGTGCCCGCCCTTTGGTGCTGTGCCACTCTCTCCCTGGGTCAGGCTTCTTGGGCAGGCGGTGAGTTCCCTGGGGGCAGGAACGGTCTGACTCCTGTTTGGTTTCCTTGTCTGAGCCTTGGTGGGTGTTCAGGGGGGTTGGCTGAACCAGTCTCCACGTGGACTGTGACGGTGGATGGCGGGAATCACAGGGGCATCCCTCATGGTTGGCATCCTTCACCTCTGTACCAAGTGCAATGTTATGTACACATGTGGAGCCTATTAAATACTTGATGCGCTAATGAATTCTATGATAGCAATAATAATAAAAATAATTAGATGGCAATAATGACCATCATGGGGAACATTTATAGCCCTATCCTAAGTGCTCGGTACCTGAGTGAAGACAATTAATTCTCTTACTACCCTCATTTTCCAGATGAGGACATGGAGGGTCAGAGAAGTTAAGAACTTGACCGAGGTCACACAGCTGGGTGGCACAGGCAGAACTTGACCGTTGGTATCCGTCCTGCACCAAGCTCTTCGGGACCACTGCAGGCTGCCTCCCAGCCGCTCAGAGAGGCGTTGAAATGTCAAAAAGCGCCTTGCGTGAAAACAAAGAGATAGGTCAGCTAGACATTTCCACTCCACTCCAAGGGACTTCTCTCCAGGGCCGTGGTAGGCACGCACCTGCACTGCGCCTGATGGTGTGCGGAGCTTTGTACACCATCCATCTCTCATCAGGGGGGCAGAGAGCTCTGAGGCTCTCGTTGGTTAAGGGAACAGGGTCAAGGTCACCCAGGCAGCAAGAAGCAGAGCGAGGACTTAAATGAACATCTGTCAGCTTAAAAAATATATGAAATCCAAGCGTTAGATCCAGAGCTTCTCCAGATCCAGAGCTTCTCCAGATCCAGAGCTTCTCCAGATCCAGAGCTTCTCCAGATCCAGAGCTTCTCCGTGCGGCTTAAAATTAAATAAGTCGATCCATGAAAAAAGCACCGAGCAGCTCCTGGCACCTGGGACATCTCTTAAAAATGTCAACGCTCGTCATCTTCATCAACAACCTCTTGAAAACTGGACTTTTTTGGCCGATGAATGCAGCCAGTCGACCCCGATGGAAAGATCCCTTTCTCTCGTTCACCTCGGGTAACGCTGAAATGATGATCAATCCCCATCATCTCTGGGGGACCATAGACTGTTCCGGGCTGGAAGGGAGAGTGGAGATGACCTCATCCGCTGCCTGCCTTCACCCACGGAGAAAAGGTCAGAAAGCAAACACCAGGCAGGGCTGAGCCAGGGGCAAGACTGAGGCACAGTGCCCCCACACCACCTCCCACGAAGAAGATGCTCTTTCCCCTGGAAGGGCATCTGGGTTCCCCAAGTCTACAGGGAAGAATTCATGGGTCCCCCGGCTGTGAGCTCCACCACCCAGCCCCACACAAACTAGTAAAGCATTATAAGCCATTAACCAGAAAGCAGATCACGTGACTTAATTCCACCTCTGCTAAAGGGCTTAAAATGCTTCGGTGAGTAGCCCGAGATTCATAAATAGACACTTCAGCTCTTTTTCAAAGAATTATTAACCAGCTCCATCAGGACTGGAGCTTGAGCAGTCAAGGAGAAAAAGAGCTGGCCCGAGAAATTCCCTGCCAAACACTTTGACCCCCAGGGTCTGCCTTCCTGCCCCCTCCCCACCGGAGTCACAGGAGGAAGGAGAGAAGCATCATTATGTAAAACGGGAACTAAGAAAATGCACCGTGGAAAACTACCACAGGCTCTTCCTACCTCAAAGTCAGATTTCAAAGGAACATCACAGGGAGTTTGCAGAGAAGACAGAAAGGTGGGGAGGAGGATGAAGCAGAGGAACAGCCCCGACTTCTCTCACAGGCTGAGCCCACAGGCTGCGGGTGTGGTGCTCCCGTCTCCCATTTACACTAATGATTTTGGGGAACCTATAATTTATGCAGCCCTGGGATACTCATCTCTGTAGCCCACTGAGCACTAATTCTCCCAGGCGTGGAACCAGCTTTTCATTGTACATGTAGGTCTCCATCAGCTTTAGCTTAAGGATTTGGGGGTGGGGAGGGACGGTGGAGAGAAATGAGATTAGGGTCAGTCTTCAAAGGGAAGGAGCAGGGATAGAAATGCTCTCTGTGCGGTTCCTCCAGGCTTTACACTGCTCCAGAAAGGGTGGAATTCAAGCCTGGTGAACAAGCTTCCAGCCTGTTAACAGCTCCTGGAACGCCAGGGCTGCCCTCCTCCACACCTTTATCAAAGTCAAGCCATTTCCCACATTCCTTCCTTACACAACCCAGGCACACGAGTGAGTGACGCAGGCCTCAAGCACATTCTGCTTGGGAGATCCAGGAAGCTCTGGCCTGGCCCTCCCTTCTGCAGAGGAAAGTCCAGGCAAAGAGGGATGCCACACCTGGGGGGAGGGGAGGGAGGATGTGACAGCACCTCCAGGAATGCAGGGCCCACGCAGGTGCGTTGGCACTCACGAACTTCCTTCTTACAAGGCCTGATAAATCAGTACCGATAACAGTAATAAAGCTCAGCCACCCCACAACCAGTCACACAGACCCGGCCGCTCCTAGGGCGCGGCCCCCACCCCCAATGAGGAGAGGAGGGTGACAGCTGAGACTGCAGGTGTCCTTAGAGGTTGTAACAAGTTTTCTAGTTCAACAGTTATCGCGGTGTGCTCCAGGGATCCCCGAGACCTTTTCAGTGGGTTCAAAAGGCCAAACTGTTTTCGCAATCCGGTCATTTTTTTCCTCATCCCCTGCTGTCTCATAAATGTACGATGGAGTTTTCCAGAGAGGACGTGACATGTGATGACGTCATCACAGGTGACTCTTGAATAGGTGCTTCTGCATTCTTGTGTTTTAAACCTCTCCGTTTTAATTCTAAAATGATACTGACAGAGCCCACGTAAACAAAATAAGTTTCCTGTAAATTTTAAGATTCTTTTTAGTTGCAGTTGGACACAAGAATCTTCATTTCTTTTTCTGTGGTGCTGAGGACTGAACCTAGGGCCTGGCACGTGCAAGGTGAGCGCTCTACCGCTGAGCCACAAACCCAGCCCCAGTTCCCTGTAATTTTTTAATACTGTAAAATTTGAGACCCCAAAAGTTGAGAACTGATGAACTAATTCAAACAGTTAAAGAGTGTCAAGCTGGTGGCCGTGCATCACACTGAGTTTGAATCACATCAGCACTTTCTACCAGAGGGTGGGGAAGCAGCTTACCATTCCATCAGGGGGCCTGACAAGCCTTAAAATCTTTCTAATTTTTTTTTTGTAGTTGTAAATGGACAGAATGCCGTAGTTTATTTTTATGTGGTGCTGAGGATGGAACCCAGTGCCTCACACATGCCAGGCAAGTGCTCTGCCACTGAGCCCCAGCCCCAGCCTTAACATCTCCACAAACACTTGATGAGCTGGATCCTCCAGGAGAAGGATGCTCCTCACTTTTGAACCGGGGAGCAAAGGTAGCCAGGAAAAACCAACCCAGCTCCAGCACCCGCAAACACAATTGTGTCAGGCTCTGTGCCAAGCGCTCCCTGTGGGCAAAGCACAAGTGGGAGTTCTCATTCGGGGTGGTGGCAGGTCATTCGTAAAATTCAAAGAGAAATGAGAAAACTGGAACTTGCCAGAGGCTGGGCAGGAGAGGTACAGGTATTAGGAGGGGTTCGCCGTGAATGACGCCCCTATGCCACTTCCCTCCTTGGAAACCCCAGCTTGCTACCAGCGCAGCCGTGTCCTGGCTCCCGGTTCCAACCGCTTTGAGCCTTCAGGGGGTGGGGGCTGCTGGGTCCCCCGCAGCCATAGTCTGCAATCTCGCCCCCCCAGGGCGGAGAGAACGGTCGTGCGAGAGCCCCAGCCCGGGGGTTAGAGCGCCTTGGGCCTTCGGTTACCCGGGGACACGCTCGGTCACTAAGGGAACTGAACACAATCCTGAAGCTGGCGCTGTGGAAACAGCAGCCAAGAATGGCTGGAGGCAGACTTCAGAGGTTCAAAATAAGAAGCAAGCCCCGAGAGGCCGCGGCAAACTGCTCGGGCAGCCGGGACCTGCGCGGAGCCCTCCGGCCTCGGCCGCGTTCCTCCTTTCACGGCGCGCACCCGGCGCCCGGGCCCTGCTGCAGGGCAGGGAGGTGCGAGCGGCGCCCGAGCACCGCAGGCCGGGACCGAGGTTCTCCCCGGTAACGCTGCACACGCGGGAAAACTTGAATGTTGCAACCAAGAGTTGCAGCCGACGCGAAAGGGTGGCCGAGGGGCATTCCGAATGGACGAGAAGGAGGGGACGGGGAATCCTAACAGCCCCAAGGTGCCACGGCGACCGACACGGACGCGCGCTCCAACCCCAAGCACAGGCGTCTGACTGGCGCGCGCCAAGCAACGCGAGCTCCAGCTGGGCAACCAGGCGCGCGTCCGCGCGTGCGCAATAAGTTCACATCTCTAGATTCTCCACCAGGTGCGCTCGCGCTTCCGGCCGGTCTCCTAGCACTGCCTTCCCGGGGCGGAAACTCCAGGGTCAGCGCATGCGCCTTCCAGATCTCTTGCTGGGTCCTGAGAGTAGGCGCACGGCTTCAGGTGATCCCGCCCCTCCCTTGCAGCGCGGGACCAATTGCGTGGCTGTGGGCGGGGATTTGGAGAAGGCGGTCCGCCCATGCGCCGGGCGAGCCGTGTATCGATTGGTTGGCGCTGCGAGCGCAGGTGCGCGCTTCCTATTGGGTGTGGGCGGAGCGCGAGCGGCCGAGGCTGCTCGGAGGCGGCAGGTGAGCGCGCGCACGCGCCGCGGCTCTGGCCTGCTCGGGTTCGCGCGCGCGGGCGCGCCGAGGAGAAGACTCAGAGCGAGGCTGCGGCGCCACTGGCCTCTGCTCCGCCCTCTCCTCCTCCGCCGCGGCTGCCGCCGCCCCCGAGGCACGGAGGGAGGGAGCCGCGTCCCCGCCCGCCGCGTCGCCAGTCCGACCCTCGGTCCCGCCGAGTGAGCAGCTCGCCGAGCCGAGCTGAGCGCGGCCCGCCCCAGGCGCGGCCGCCCCCTTTGCAGGTGCCTGTGACCGGGCGCCGCGCCGCAGCCGCGCTCCGAGCCCGCCGGCCGCGCACTCGCTGCCCGCGCTCCTGAGTGGCGGCCGGCCCGAGGAGGCCGCCGCGGGCCGCGCCTCAGCATGAACCGCGGCCACCGGCACGGGGCGGGCAGCGGCTGCCTGGGCACCATGGAGGTGAAGAGCAAGGTGCGCGGGGCCGGGCCGGCGGGCGGGGGCTGGGGGCTGCTGCGGACCCGGGGGGCTGCGGGGCTGCGGGGCCGGGGGGCTGCGGGGCTGCGGGGCCGGGGGCCGAGCCGCCGAATCGGGACCTCTGCACCGCGGCAGTGGGAGCCGGGAGCCGGGGGCTGGGGGCGCCGCGGCCGCTCCCGACCCCGGCGGGCGCCTCATCTCTTCCCTGAGCCTGGTTCTCGTTTTCAGGGTGGGGGTGAGGGCCAGGTGTACCCGCGCATGGGGAGCGTTTGAATGCAAGGTGCAGCAAAAGGTTTGGGGGACTCCTACCTGCTGGGCACGGGTACAAGGCTTTTGGGAAACCAAATTGTCACATAATGTCCCCCTTTCCGTGGCTCTGGGGTGCATCGAGTAATGAAAGGGGATCCCGGTGAACTGAACAACCCTCTTAAAGTTAGATGTGCTTCCTCCCGTGGCTTTTTCTAGTTCTCACGTTGGTATGCATTTAATCTATGAAATTAGCACTATCACCTTACCTTGGAGTGGCACTCTGCACCGAGTCGCTGCTCTTTTCATTCCACCTTGCTACCTTTTCACATTAAGTGCTTTCACCCTTGACCACCGGTATGCCAATCTGCTGATAATTACTTTGGTATCCACCGAATTCCTAAATCTCAAGGCTCGGTGAGCAGAGTAGTCCATGGGGATTAGTTAGGGAATGCTTTCCGATGGAGGTTTTCAGCTGGAATTTGAAGGTGATCAGCAGACAGTGAACTTTTTCAGCAAGCTTTCCATGAGTTGAAGAGCCAGAAGAAGCCTAGATCATGTAGTCTGTTCCCAGAGAAGTACGAGTTGAGAAGATGGGATCAGAAAGGTTTTGACTAGCCCAGGCTCTCCTTTGTGATAAAGCCTTTCACTTAAAGTCTTTTTACCAAATAACTTTTATAGACACTATTGAACACAAGTCAGAGGGCACTGGCTGGATCCTGAGAATATGTAAGACAGAATTGGGAGCTGGCCTGGTGGCACATGCCTGTAATTCCAGCAACTAGGGAGTTGGAGCCCAGCCTCAGCAATTTAGTGAGACCCTATCTCAAAATAAAAAGGCTGGGGATGTAGTGCAATGGTGGAGAACCCACTGGGTTCAATCTCTGGTACTGGAAAAAAAGTTGAGAAGCACAGACCATGTAAAGAGGAGATGTAGAATCATCAAATACAAAAATAAGGAAGCGTCACTGATGGTAAGGGCACGGGGGAGAAGGCAGAATCCAGAGTGTGTGTATTCACTCATCTGTTTATTTTGTGGTACTGGGGGTTGAACCAGGGTTGCTTTACCCCATCCCTTTTTGTTTTTTATTTTGAGAGGGGTCTTGCTGGCCTGGAATTTGTTGTGGTCCTTCCTCAGGAAGCTTCAACTTCCCTGAGTAGCCAAGGTTACAGGTGTGTGCCATGTGCCCTGCTCCAGGAGTGATTGGGGTAAGGAGAGCGTCCAGGCTCCTGAGGGTGGAGTGGTGTCATTGTCTAGGTTTGATAAACAAAGTTCTCTAAGTTTCTATAACTCCGAATCACATCAAGAAAATCTACATTTGTTTCTAAATGTTATTTGTGATTTTAGTTCATGTCTATCAGGGTCTAGTTTGAGAAATAGAAGCTTAATCATAACAATTTAAATAAAGAATATGCTCTTGTCACTGTTCTGCTTGGGACACAGCATAGCTTGAACAAAAGGTTAAGGTGACTTAATATATAAAGCTTGTCCTCCAGCACTGTCTTGCAGTCTTGATTCCTTGCCCAGCGGTTGAATCTTCTTGAGGCATTTCTGTTATAAATCTAGTTTGGGTTTGTGAGAGTTGAGGTCAGGAGAGAAAAACACTTGTGAGATTGCATAATCCTGAAAGGCAGTTTATGGTCCTAATCTTGGTAGAAAGTCCTTAAATTTTTATCATAGGAAAGAATGAGTAAGGATTCTAGGTGTACTGATAATACACTCAAACAGGAAATTATCTCTGGTAGTAGGAAGCCTTGAGCACCAGGAGACTGGAGCTTCAGGCACTTCGCCTTTGTCTTCTGTTGGTTGATTCGTGGAACTTTCTTACACTTAGTCCAAACGACATGGTATAAATTTGACCTGCCGTACTGCACTTCTAGTGAACCATGTCTTTAAAAAAAAATTTTTTTTTTTTTGTACTGGAGATCAAATCTAGGGCACTTTACTACTGAACTACAGCCCCAGCCCTTTTTGTTTTTTATTTTGAGATAGGGTGTCGCTAAGTTGTAGTCACTGGCCCCCAACTTGTGATCCTCCTGCTTCAGCCTCCGGAATAGATGGGATTACAGGCCTGGGCCTTTGTGTCAGACTCCACATCTCAAATAGAAACAAAGCAACCTGAAAACATTGGCTGAATGAAATGTGGTCCCATTGTTCTGGCTGTTGATAAATAGACACACTAGAGAGACTGATACCTTTTTTGTGCGTGTGTACGCCTGTGTGTGTGTGTGTGTGTGTGAGTGTGTGTGTGTGTGTGTGTGTGTGTGTGTGTGTGTGTGCGCTATTTTTAAATATACCTTATGTTTTAAATTGTGTGTATGGGAGGGTGTAACTGAAAATTGAACCCAGGACACTACCACTGAGCCATATCCCCAGCCCTTTTTATTTATTTTTTAAAATTTGTTCTAATTAGTTACACATGACAGTAGAATGTACTCTTGACACATTGTTCACAAATGGAGTACAACTCCTTCCTCTGGCTGAACATGGTGCAGAGTCTCAACTCCTGTGTAATTACATATGTATACAGGGTAATAATGTGTCCTCAGCCTTTTTTCTATTAGAGACAGAGTCTCCGAGTTGCTTAGGGCCTTGCTAAGTTTCTGAGGCTGGCTTGGCACTTGGAATCCTCCTGCCTCAGGCTTCCAAGTTGCTGGGATTACAGGCGTACCACTGTGCCTGGCTTAAATGTATTTATTGTATTTTTAATGGATTGGAGGAAACATTTGTCAACTTCACCATTTAACAAATATTTGATAACATTTCCTTTTTTTCAGTGCTAAGGATGGAATCCTGGGCCTCATGCATGCTAGGCAAATGCTCTCTCTGCCGCTGAGCCAGATGACAACCCCAGCCCACTCTCTTATGCTACTTTAGTGATACCACAGCTTTTTACAAAACTGATCTTGACAGGGTTGTAGGTAAACTAGGTAAAATGCAGATCCACATTTTAGGACCTATTTTTCTTTTGCATAGAAAACAATAGTGTCAACTGAGGTTTTTGTTTTTGTTATCTTTTGCTCGGGTTAAGAAAAAGTACAGATAATAAAAATAATGGATAATGTAAATATACCTGCAGTTAAATTTGTGATACATGCTACCATGTGACCTCTTTAGTAAGTGATTTATCTTCCTAATTGTTCCTGTAGAGTTGGGGAAAGTTCTAAATAATCATAGTGATGTCCTTTAATAACCTTGGAGCAGGGCTGGGGATATAGGTCAGTGGTA
Source organism: Ictidomys tridecemlineatus (assembly GCF_052094955.1). Classification (NCBI taxonomy): domain Eukaryota; kingdom Metazoa; phylum Chordata; class Mammalia; order Rodentia; family Sciuridae; genus Ictidomys; species Ictidomys tridecemlineatus. The sequence goes on along the minus strand of NC_135481.1, from coordinate 193,317,050 downwards.
GAGTATTCACTTAACATGCTTAAGACCCTGGCTTGGATCCTCAGTGCCCCCAGAAGAGTCTCTGTGCCATAACATTTCCTAATTATTATTCATGGTTTATTATTCATTAGGTTTGCATTCCTAGAATGTACCAGCAGATTTATTTCTATAGTACTGTTTTTTTCTCATGTAGTAAAAAGTTCTCAATCCTCTTGTTTTGTGGCAAGAGACACATCCATTTCTTTTTTTCCCCTTTCTGCCAGCATTTGTAAAAGGACACATCTATTGTGAAGCCATACAGTTTTACATTGTCCTTGTCATAGTAGTTAACTTAGAGAAAAAAATGTTGACCAAAGAATTTCATCCAAAAACTTTTGCAAAGGCAAGAAGCATTGAAGTGTTAAGTTATTAGGTGTTACTCCCCTTCACACAGGGGCCAGCCTGCGGATGAGTCAGAAAGCACTAGACTCTGCTGTGATACCAGAATCTAGAAAATGGAGGAGAAACCATGGATTGATAACATCAGGAGACTAACTGATAGGAAGGGTGTTCCCTCACTTTATTTACCTTGAAATGTGAAGGTGTGATGAGCTTTCTGAAAGCTTTAGGTGTGAGTCACCTTATTTTCTTGACAAATGTTAGTGTTTATGTTCCAGGAATGTATTTTGGAAACAGTTTTAATTATTAGAGGTAAGAGGTAGTAAATTTTTATTTTAATTTAGTTTAAAACCAGTGAGTGACTGTAAGCAAGACAGACGGATGTTTTAGATAGAGCAAAAACAATGGGTCCAGGTAGCTTTGGGCCTTTTGGGAAATGAACTGACATATTTGTAAACTGTTCACAGTGTCACGATGGGGACTTTCTCTGTGGTGCTTGTGGGTGTCCCAGTGGTGTATCAGTATTTTCTGGTAATAATGGGTAGTTGAAAGACTGGTTGGCAAACATGGGTTTAAAAAACACGTGCTCTACCACTGAGCTCTACCCGCGGCTAAAACCTCTACTTGGGACTTACTGAGGTTTTTGTTTGTGTTTTTTTGGGCGAGGTGCTGGGCATGGACCCCAGAGCTTCAGAAATGCTAGGCAGGTGCTCCGCTGAGCCCTACCCCTAGCCACTTAACTGAGCCCTTATTATATCTGTAAGAGGGTGATTCAAGTTAGGTAGCATTTCCCAAGCTTAAGTGACTGGGGCACTCTTCAAGGAAGGCTGATGAACCTTTCTTAGTTTTCCCTACTTGAGGAAATGCCGTGCGGATCCCACATTAAGTTCCAGGTTCCGTTGGTGGACTGGGTGAAGCCAGTCCTCAGTCTTGACTAAGAACACTGCAGTGAATTGGCCTTGGGAGGGCAGAGGTGTCGGGAGGCAGACTTGAAAATGACAACAGGAAGATGAGGGGAGACACTGGTGGAGGTGTCTTCCTTCTTATCTGTGTTCCCTCAGTGCCTCCCTGCAGTAATTATCCCCTTTGCCCACTAATTAGGGAGCTTCTGAAGCAGGCCCAAGCCTTGCAGTCCCCGGGGTCCAGCACCTGCTAAGCAGGTAAACACTTCTTGCACTAATTGGCCAGTGGTAGGCTGTGCATTTGATGTATTAATAAAGCCTGTTTCTACCTTAACACAGGGGAGGTTCTTATCTCTGTACTTTTTACTTGGGGCAGTGCTGAGCTCCAGGCGGGGCCTTGCACGCTGGGCAGGCACACCACCTGGGCAGGCACACCAGCACACACACTACCTGGGCAGGCACACCAGCGTGGAGCACGGCCGCCGCCTGCCTGTTCCTCACGTGGTGCCCCCACTTGCATCAGACCTTCCTGTCAAAGTCCTTTTTATATATTTTGCTATTGATTCTTGCCACATCCCATGAGATGGTAGTTCCTTTTACGGGAAAAGAAACTCAGATGCTTTCTACTAGTGGTCGGAATAAAGGCTGAGCATGTCTCCGTCCTCCACGGCCTGGCAGAGTGAGGAGAGCACTGCTGTGGGTCTGGACTCCAGGCAGGCTCTGGGCTGAGCCACTGCAGGGCAGTGCCCAGGGAGGCCTGGGCACCGTGGAGCAGGCGAGGCCTGCGTCTCTGAGAGTGCCCTTCAGAGACCAGCAGTGGGGCATAGTCTTGTGCCATTCTTCTGTTTTGGAATCTGATAATGAGGCTGCTGACGAGGGACCATCTTCTTTATTAAGGGGAACACTACTGTGCTTGTGTGCTTCTGTGCCGTGTGTTTTCAAACTGGGTCCCTCTGTTACTTTTTTTTTTTTTCCCTAAAATCACTATGTTGTGTTTGTAGTTTGGAGCTGAGTTTCGTCGGTTTTCACTGGAAAGATCAAAACCTGGAAAATTTGAGGAGTTTTATGGCCTCCTGCAGCATGTTCATAAGATACCCAATGTGGACGTGCTGGTGGGCTACGCCGACATCCACGGGGACTTACTGCCCATCAATAATGACGACAACTATCACAAGGCCGTGTCCACAGCCAACCCGCTGCTTAGGATCTTCATACAAAAGAAAGGTACGTATCATTGTTTAGAAAAATGCTTAGAAATAGAAGTAGTGTATTTCCCCCGTTTGATTGGATATACAGCCTTGCTACAAACTTACTGAATAAAGATTCTAGGTAAAACCTTTTTTTTTTGGTACCAGGCATTGAACCTGGGGGCACTTAACTACCGAGCCACATCCACAACCCTTTTTAAATATTTTATTTAGAGACAGGGTCTCACTAAGTTGCGGATGCTGGCTTTGAACTGTGATCCTTCTCAGCCGCTGGGATCACAGGTGCTCACCACCATGCCGGCCTGTGTGGATCTCTCTACCATGTTAATGGACAAGAAGGTCAAAACGTGTGATATTGTTGGTTTAATTAGTATTTTTACACTTAGACATTGAGTGTACTTTCGAAAATTTGTTTTTAATTGTTTTTATTTTAACTTCTTGGGCTTTTTTAAAAATAGAAACTAGAAATTTATGAATCTTCACCTTCTTTTTTTGTAATATTTATTTTTTAGTTCTAGTTGGACACAATACCTTTATCTTATTTACTTATTTTTATGTGGTGCTGAGCACTTGCTAGGCGAGCCCTCTACAGCTGAGCCCCGGCCCCACCCCATCTCAGCTTCTTGACTGGATTGCTGTCCGCGAAAGACGGTGACGAGAGCTTGGCAGTTGGGTGGTGACCCACTGTAAGTGCTCTGTCACCCACTTCTTCCAGCTCTCCGTGTCGTTACAGGGTGGGGGTAATTGTGTGGGCTGCTGGAGCTCGAACCCAAGGCACTCTATCCTGAGGTCTCTGAGTTGCGAAGAGTCTTTCCCAGGTTGGCCTCGTGCTTGTGGTCTTCTGCCTTAGCCCCCAAGTGGCTGGGATTGCAGGCTTGGGCCCATAGTCAGCCGAATATGATATCTCGTGGGTGACGCAGATTACTTAGTTCAGAGCAGCGCCCTGGCTTACAGTTGGCACCCAGGAAATGTCTTCTTTCTTTTCCTTTTTAGGATGCTTGTCACAGAAATAGTATAAAACTAAGTTAATTGTCTGGAAAATGAGGTAGCAAGTCATGGATTCAGAGATGTGTAAGCGTAGTCTCGTAAAAGAACATTTGCTGTGACTGTCTGGCAGGCATTTTCAAATGTTTTTGGAGTCCCAAAATTTTTCGAACTTTATAGCCTCCTGTGTGTGTGTGTGTGTGTGTGTGTTTGCACACAAAGTGGGCAGGGTAGGCATCATGGTGTGTGCCATTTCTGTTTAGTAAGAAGTTTGAGGTTTTTTAAGAAGCCAGCATGACAGCGTGGAGCCCAGTGTTGGGATAATGGAGCCTTTAGAACATAAAGGTTGTAAACCAACCCAGAAAGTGGTTTGAGAAAAGGGTGGTGATCACCCTGAAGGTAAAACTTTGTTTATTTGGACCAGTCCGCTTTGAGATCCCACTGATAGTGTATCTTTGCTTTTCTGGGTTTGGAGAAACTAAAACCCGTCATCAAATAAATCTCCAAGGGTAACTTCTGTCCCTGTCACTTGACTTACTGGCAGAATCTTTCAGAATCTCCTGAGGCAAATGTCAGAGCTGTTCAGCTGGGGTGTGGTGTGGCCAGGGCCTGGCCTCGGGAAGATGGTTCTGGCTGCTCAGGATGGGCCAGGAGGGTAGTAGCCTTGGGACAGAGAGCCAGGAGCAGGTGGTAGACAGCAGACCCAGGAGGGGGAGAGGCGCGGAAAGCCCTGGACAAAGGTGCGCCGTGAAGTGGCTGAGTCAGGGCGTCACACCGGCTGGCGCAGAGAAGGGGCCGAGTCGAAAACCAGCAGAGGGTGAAGGAGAGATTGATTTAGGAAAGAAAATTTGGTCCTAGGACAAATAATTTATCAGGCTGATGGGTCGAACATGCTGTCCAGAAGACTGGGGCCAGGATGAGGACCTGGAGCCTGCTGGACTTGAAGGTGGCGGACACGGGGCAGGTGAGAGTGGGCGAGTAGGTGGCGGGCCTGTGCAGTGAAGACCAGGCTAGAACCCTGGAAGGCGAGACCAGGATGCTGGAGGACGACAGCGCGTCCGGGAGTGACGAGGACAAAGCAGTTGAAGGGAACTGGTCATCTTAGGCAAATTAACTTGGGTCATTTTGGTTGAATAATGATCTTCTCTTATTAGCACTTAAAATTTTTATTAAAAATTTAGTTGCTGCTTATTCAAATGCAGAATGATTTTTTAAACTACAACTATCAGACAAAATTTTGCTGGATCATCCCCTTTGTTAGCGAAAGACTGTCAGAGTCAGGTTTCGAACACATCACATGTTTTACTCCTAGAAGGTTAACACTTTCATGCCCATGGAGTCCTATCATCTTTTAAAGTTCTCATGCCAGGTGTGGTGGCCTGTAATCCCAGTGGCTCTGGAGGCTGAGATAGGAGGATCATGGGTTCAAAGCCAGCCTCAGCAACTTAGCAAGGCCCTAAGCAACTCAGTGAGGCCCTGTCTCTAAGTAAAATATAAGAAAGGGCTGGGGATGTGGCTCAGTGGTAAAGCACCCATGAATTCAAATTCCCAGTACCAAAAAAATAAAAAGTTATCTTCTGCTATTTCCTTTTAAAATTTTTACTTACTGCTTGGTGTGATCTTTTTAATTTTTTTGTGGTGCTGAGGATCGAACCCAGTGCCTCACACATACCAGACAAGTGCTCTACCACTGAGCCACAACCCAAGTGTTTCTGTGGGGTAAAGGTAGGTCTCCTAGAGCTTGATTTGGAGAGAAATGAGCCGTCCGGGCCAGGTGTGGCGGTGCACACCAGTCTCGGCAACTCTGGAGCTTGAGGGGGGGGTCACAAGTTCCAGGCCACCCTGGGTAACTTAACAAGACCCTGACCCAAAATAAAAACTGAAAAGGGGGCTGGGGATGTGGCTCAAGCGGTAGCGCGCTCGCCTGCCATGCGTGCGACCCGGGTTCGATCCTCAGCACCACATACCAACAAAGATGTTGTGTCCGCCGAGAACTAAAAAAAAAAATAAATATTAAAAAAATTCTCTCTCTCTCTCTCTCTCTCCTCTCTCACTCTCTCTTTAAAAAAAAAAAAAAAAAAAAAAAACTGAAAAGGGTGGGGATGTAGCCTAGTGGTAGAGCGCCCTTGGGTCCTGTCCCTGTACTGCAGAAGAGTGGGGGCAGGGGAAACAGGCAGTCCCTTCAGCAGGAAGGGTTTTGTGGTCCTCCAGATGGAACCTAGGCCCCTGCATATGCTAGGATAGTGCTTATTTTTTTTTTAGTTTTCGGTGGTCACAACATCTTTATTTTATTTGTATGTGATGCTGAGGATCGAACCCAGTGCCCTGCGCATGCCAGGCGATCGTTACCGCTTGAGCCACATCCCCAGCGCCAAGATTTTTAGTTTTGAGAATATAAATATGGTGACCAGGAGGCTGACACAGGAGGATCGCAGATATGAGGCCTGCCTCAGCAGCTTAGTGAGGCCCTGACCTAAAATAAAAACTGAAAGAAAAACAAAGCTAGTCAGGGGGATCTGAGGATGTAGCTCAGTGGTAAAGCACCCTAGTTTCAATCCCAGTACTAAAAAATTTTAAATGTAAATGTGATGCAAATATGACTTCAGCAAAAAATGAAAGTAGGTTGGTTCATTCATTCCTGTTTAAAAACTCCTTGATGGCAGCCAGGTGTGTTGGCACATGCCTGTGATCCCAGCAACTTGGGAGACTGAGGCAAGAAGATTGTAAGTTCCATGCCAGCCGCAGCAACTCAGTGAGGCCCTAGCAACTTAGCAAGACCCTGTCTCAAAGTTAAAAATAAAAGGGGCTGGGGATGTGGCTCAGTGGCTAAGTGCCTGGGCTCAGCCCGGGCTGCCTGCCTTCTGTCCCTCCCTGGTGCAGTTGATGGCCCTGTGCTGGGCTTGCTCCTGCCTGGCTGCCCTGCTGAGCCCAGCCAGCTTTGTGGGGTCTCTTTTGACCACCCTCCTACCTCTCCCGCTTTCCCTGTGAAGACGTGAAGCGCGTCTTTGAGCGTGCTAGCTTGTGTTTTCTGTCTTGTTTACCGCCACGTCCCAGCATCTGAATTGGTGACAGACTTACACTGTGCAGTGTGATTCATGTCCGTGCTTTTTTTCTTTTAAACAAAGATAAACAGATGGTTAAGTAGAAAGCTGATTTTATGAAAACCTTAATGAACAGTGAATTCAGGAAACTAATAGAAAAGGTGACATTAAGTACAGTTACATTTGACTGCTTAATTACAGCACATTCTGTTTCCTTAGCTGTTGATATTCCAATTAAGGATCAATTGAGCAGCAGTTGTACTTGATGTGGTACCAAGGGAGGTTTTTTAAAATGATTATTTGTGTGTGTGTGTGTTGCTGGGGATTGAACCCAGGGCCTTGTATATGCGAGGCAGGCACTCTACCAACTGAGCTATATCCCCAGCCGAAATGTGATTTTTTAAAAAAAAGAAATTCCAAAACCATTTAGATTTTGAAACCGTGTCATCTTTTAAAATTTGATACTCTACTAAAAATGTGTCTTTGAAGTGAAAGCTAGTAATCGAATGTGTAAACTCCTTTATAGACCCAATGCAAGATAGCATTGTTGCATATTTTGAAGTTTTATGTTTTATAACAATTTATTTAAAGAAAAAACACTCCATTTCGTGGGCTGTTATCACAGAAACAAAAATAAAACAAAAAACATATCTTAAAAGTTATTTTCACAAAGAAGATTCTCAACTTTCGACAAGCACCCCTGTTGGAGCATTAGAGTTCATCCTGATGTATTTGGGAGAAGAGAAGGACAAAATAGTTTTCTCTCTCATTTTTTATGCTACAACTATGCACTGAACAGTTTTAGGAAAACATTCTTTTAAAAATACCCTTTTTTAAAAAGACAAAACCCAGGTCATTTCTGTAGGTTGGGAGACAGCCAGGAAAGTGGGTTTTTTCAAAGTTTCCCAGTTGTGATCAGCCAAGTTGGACCCAGTAACTTGTCAGAGCACCCCCAGCCCTGCCTCATCGAGCCAGAACATCTGCACCCAGACTTTTTGCCGCATCACTGTCTGTTTTTACATATCCAACAAGAGTGCTCACATCTTGGATTGTTCAGGAGTTTGTTAGAAATGCCAGCAGAGCCTTGCTTTTAACTTGGTCCCACTTAGGACCTGTCCTCACAAGGATGTGCCCTTTGTGGCCTGAACACCTGTATCTAGGTCTAGGCCATGACATCATCTGAGCCCTTGACCTTGCACCGGACATTCTTTTGTAGATGTATTTTATGGTTGCTTTTTAATGGATCAGGGTTTAATTTTGAAACAACCCAAGGGATATAAATATTATTTATTTATTTTATGGAACTGGAAATTGAACCCAGGGGCTTACTGAGCTATATGCCCAACCTTTTTTTTTTTTTTTTTGTGGGGAACAGGGTCTCCCTAAGTTGCTCAGGCTGGCCTTGAACTTGGGATCCTCCTGCCTCAGCCTCCTGTGGAGCTGAGATTACAGATACTTGCCACCATCCCTGACTAGGGCTATACATTTTAATAGTGAATTACAAAATATAGATTCACAAAAGGTATGACCCCAGAAATGAAGAGATTGTAGAGTCACGTCTGAGCATGTGACACCAGTTCCTCATGACAGAAACCTGGTGTCACCTTGAGCACATACCTGTTTTCCACTCAGACACCGTGACTGTTAACACTGTGCTCTGATTATGCCTGAGTTTTGTCCCCGTCCTCACTGCCTCTGCTGCAGCTAGGCGCCTGCGTCCTGCCTCACTGTGTACCCTCCCTCCAGTCACTTCCAGCTTGCAGCCCCAGCGAGTTTGTGGACAGACCAGATGAGATTACCATCACTCCCCTGGAAATCCTTGGCTTCCTCCCTTGGCCTGAGGCAAAGTCCACAAAGGTCAACACCTTGCTGGAGGCCCTGCCTGTGGCTGCCCCAGCCCCCTGGGGTGGGGTCTGGACTCCTCACTCTCCCCCTCCCCTACCTAGACTGCCCTTCACCTGCCTGCCCTGGCTCTTCTCTGCTGCATCCTGTGCCCGGAATGTTCTTCTTTCCTTCTCCCTGATTAGCTCCTGGGTGCTTTTCTAGTCTCAGCAGAAACCTGGATTTCCTGAAGAAATATCTTAGCACCAAGCCAGGCCCCTGCCCTCAGCACCTGTGTGTGTGTGTGTTGAGAGAGAGGTGCTGGGAATTGAACCCAAGCACCCTGTCGCTGAGCCATATCCCCAGCCCCCCCCCCGCCCCGCTTTTTTTTAAAATAAATTTTGAGACAGGTCTCACGAGGTTGGCGAGGCTGCCTAGAACCTCCTGAGGGTCGGGATGACGCGTGTGTGCCTAGCTGCGCCTTTGTGATGCTGTAGTTATTTGACATTTGTATACAGTAAGCACCCTGAAAACAGTGCCATGGCTGTTTCGTTCCCTGAATCTGCCCCACAGAGCACGATGCCTGGCATATAAGTGTTTACTGAATATTTTCTACACTGGGAAATGGAGGGATCTGTAGGTTTTGAATATTGCTTGAAGTGTTGTTCGGTCTTTTCAAGGTTGCCAGACGTATTTATTTAACCATTTGCGTTAGAGCAGTTGTAAACCAAGGACTGCGGCTGTGTTCTGTAATTAAGTCTCCCTGCTCCTCCTATGTCCTGCCTATGGCTGCTTTTGCAAGGGACTGCAGGACCTAAGACAGGTCTCTCTGACCCTGGATGGGAACGACTGTCAGACCCCTGGATGAGAACGTTTAAACAGTGATTTTATTTCCTGTCTCCCTCTGAGTTTCCAGTGGGCACCTCTTGGCTTTCTCGACCCCTCGCTGCCCATGGTCACTGAGTGGCTGTCTGGTCTGACCCTGTGGGCCAGGGGGGTTCATGCAGAGCTGTTTCTTGTTTTCAGATTTGCTATTTGTCCACGACAAGAGTTTATTTCTTGTTTTCTCTGCTCACAGTGGCCCTTACTTCCTCTGGCTCAGGTGACCAGGCTTTGCAGAACCAATGCGAAGGAGTAAGAGCTGAGGGGGGCCCTGTCGTTCTCCCCTGTAGTCAGGCTCAGGGACTGGCCTGGTGAGCGTGGCCACGTCCACTGGCTGCTCAGGCCTTCCAGGTGGGTCCTGGTTCCTTGTAGGTGGCTGGGATTGCTGGCTCGGCGACGCTGGCTGGTAGCTCTGCTCTGTGGGCCTGCGTCCTGCCTGTGGTGGGATCTGGCTGTATACAGTGGAGGCTCGCTGTGCGTCAGGTGCGCAGACTCCGGCCTCGCCCCGAGTTGAGTGCTCCCATGTGCACACTCGTAGAAAGTCGCTGGGTTCCTGGTGGACATTCACCTTTACACTTTACACTAACACTCTGCACCCTGGCTTTCTGCCAAAATATTTCTTTCCCAGTGGCTGGAAACTGATTAGCTAGATGGGAGAACAAAGGTGCCTTTGTGCTGGAGCATATTGCTTTTGAGAATTTAGCAGAGAGCATTCAAATGGAGTCTGGATGCGATGCCAAATTATGCAGATTTGGAGGTTTTTTGGTCAGGTTTCCCATGAGCGGGTTTGTGGGCAACTTGGCTTTGTTCTCAGTTTGTACTCTGGAATTTCCCTTATAAATGTTGTGTAGGCTTTCATTATTGGTTGTTTTAAAATTTAAAGAGTGTGTGTGTGTGCGTGTGTGTGTGTGAAAACACACTTAGTAGAAGATAATGTTAATAGTCTTAGCCAAAATTTGCAGAGAAGCAAGCCTCGTGTATCAGCGGATTTGTTTCCAACACCAAATTGTAAGTAGCTTTCGGTTTCTGTAAGAACACAGTGTAAATACCTTAGAACCAAGAGAGTCCCGGTGGGGGGTGCCACAGTGGGGGCCCTCGTCTTACACATTCACCTCAAAGTAGGTTTGGAAGAGTTCATGGGCATCAGAAGAGAACACAAGTGCCCCTGGGCGTGCTGGCCACTGGTTCCGTTCTTTCTGTGTAATTTATTTGATGAAGGTGATGGTCACCGCTGAGGGTGAGAACGGGGACAGAGCAGGACACTGGGTGGTGAAGGCAGTGCCTGTTGCTTCCTGGAGACCAGAATTTCAGACTAGTTCTTTCTGGGGATCAGGGGACCTTCTGCCTTCCTCCCCCGCCGTTCTGGGGATTAGCCCAGGGTGCTTTATTCCTGAGCCACGTCCCTATTTTATTTTATTTCTATTTATGTGGCAGGGTCTCGCGAGTTGAACTTGGGGTCCTTCTGCCACAGCCTCCGAGTGCACCAGGCGCTGCACCACGCCAGTCTCCTCGTTCCAGTTAGTTTGAAGATAGGGCGTCAACTTTGTTCTCGTTGTTAACTTTGTTTCTTTTTTCGCTCCTGACCCTCTGATGTTTTGCTTGTAGACCGGCTCCCTTCGGTGGCAGAGTTGAACAATGTCTGGGTCAGGGGCCCTGCTTTCCCTTAGTTTAGGTCAGAGATCACAAATTGATGACTTTAGGAATAACCTCAAACCCAGGTTTGTAATTCAGTGCAAACAGGTATTTTCTTATTCGGGTGTTAATGTTTTAAAACGGCGAGATTTCGCCTGGAAACAAGGCTTTTGGGCACAGCTGTGCCATCTCACGTGGGCAGAAGCTCTCTGGTTTGCCAGAGCCTTGGCTCCTTGTCTGTCACTGTGACACGGGTGCCAGCGCACTTGTCTTTCACACACCGAAGAAAAGTTAAAAATCTTACCCTCGGCCTCATTTTTTTTTCTTTTTCTCTTTTGATACCAGTAGTTGAACCCAGGGCACTGAACACTGAGCCTCATCCCCAGTCCCCCACGGTTAAAAAATTTTTTAAAATTTTGAAACAGTGTCTTGCCAAGTTGCTGAGGCTGGCTTTGAACTTGCCAACTCCTGAGCTGCTGGGATTATAGGCTGTGCCACCGCTCCTGTCTATACCTCTGCTTCTTTGGGAAAACGAAAGATTAGGAACCCGTAGGTGGTGCCTGGCACGCGGAGGCTGAGGCAGGAGGAATGCAAGTTCAAAGCCAGCCTTAGCAAAAAGCGAGGTGCTAAGCGCTCAGTGAGACCCTGTCTCTACATAAAATACAAAATAGGGCTGCGGATGCGGCTCAGTGGGCAGGTGCCCCAAGTTCAATCCCTGGTACCACCCCCACAAAAGAAAAGAAAAAAAACCTATACAAAACCAAGGGAGAGAGTCAATTGCAGATCAAAATCCCAAAGTATTTGCCACACGCCAGCATCGTTTAATCACACTGTCTGCCCGTTTCTAACCACTTGATTTATTCTTGTTTCCATATCTGATTGGTGCACTGTAGTTGTACGTGGTGGGATTTGTCATCACAGGTTGCACATACGCACGTAAGACGGTCCCTTAGGCCTGTGTGGCCCCCGTGTCTGCAGGATGCCTCCCCTCTTCCTTCCATCCCTGTCCTCTGTTGATCTCCCTTCAGTTCCCCGGCGGGCCCTCCCCTGCGCCACCTTTCTTCTCCTCTTTCCTCTGTAGCTTCCACCTGGGAGGGAAAGCATCCGACCCTCGACCTTCTGAGTGTGGGTCATTTTGCTTAACATAATGTTCCCAAGTTCCATCCATTTTCCTGCAAACGCCACAAGTTCATTTTCCTGGTGGCTGAATCGAACTCCAGGGCGTAAGTGCCACACTTTCTTTATCCCTTCATCCACTGAGGACCTGGGCTGACCCTGGTGAGTTGTGTGGCTGTGAGCGTGGGCGTGTGTCCCGTAGTGAGAGGACTGCAGTTCTTCAGGTTCAAGACTGAGGAGTGGAGTGGCCGAGCCGTGTGGTGGCTCCGGGCCTGGTCTCTAGGCGCCCCTGGGCTCCTCCCCATGGTGGCTGTGCTAGTTCCCAGTCCCCCCAACAGTGTGCGAGGGCTCCTCTTCCTCCAGAGCCTCTCGGGCGTTGATTATTGGATTTTGCTTGGAATTGATTTACTTGGGAATCAAGGATCCCTCTTGTGTCCTTGAGTGGAATATAAGCATGCAAATTGGAAGTCTTTTAAACAAACGAAGGAAAAACATATTTAAAGTAGCTGGTTTAAAATGGTGTGTAAAGAATGCATGTGTTGCTGGGCAGAGCAGCCTCTGCCTGTGTTTCCGGAGGCAGGAAGATTGCCTGAGACCACCTGGACGACACAGTGAGACCCATCTTAAAACAAACAAACAACAACAAAAAAGACCTATTAGAACTTTGTTTGCCACAGTCACTGCCCTGTGTCAAGCTGAACTAGACCTCGGGTGACTTTGTGATGTGAGAGCGAGAGGCCCCCTAGTGGCTGTTCTGGGGTGTGGCACGTCGCACTGTGATGTCCTGACTAGAATGATGTGATATTTAGTTTATGTCCCAAGTACATTCGAGTTGTCCTCCCTGTACAGATTGAACTGCGGCAAATGGTCATCTCTACAGTGTTTCTGTAACTATTTTATTTTATTTTTAAACAGAAGAAGCAGACTACAGTGCCTTTGGTACAGACACGCTGATAAAGAAGAAGAACGTTTTGACCAATGTGTTACGTCCTGACAACCACAGAAAAAAGCCACACATAGTCATCAGTATGCCCCAGGACTTCAGGCCCGTGTCTTCCATCATAGACGTGGACATTCTCCCGGAGACACACCGTCGGGTTCGTCTGTACAAATACGGCACCGAGAAGCCCCTGGGCTTCTACATCCGGGACGGTTCCAGTGTCCGGGTCACGCCACACGGGCTGGAGAAGGTCCCTGGGATCTTCATCTCCAGGCTCGTCCCAGGGGGTCTGGCTCAAAGCACAGGACTGCTGGCTGTCAATGACGAGGTCCTAGAGGTCAACGGCATCGAAGTCTCAGGGAAGAGTCTTGACCAAGTGACTGACATGATGATCGCCAACAGCCGCAACCTCATCATCACGGTGCGACCGGCGAACCAGAGGAACAACGTTGTCAGGAACAGTCGGACTTCCGGCAGCTCCGGCCAGTCCACCGATAACAGCCTCATGGGCTACCCGCAGCAGATGGAACCAAGCTTGGAGCCAGAGGACGAGGACAGCGATGAAGACGACATCGTCATTGAGGACAACGGCGTGCCGCAGCAGATTCCCAAGGCCGTCCCCGAGGCCGAGAGCCTGGAGTCCTTAACACAGGTAGAACTCAGTTTTGAGTCCGGGCAGAACGGTTTTATTCCTTCCCACGACGTGAGCTTAGCACCCGTAGCAAGTGGCACAAACACGGAATTCGACACCCGAGCTCCAGATCAGAAGCTCCTGGAGGAAGATGGGACGATCATAACCTTGTGAAGCCGCAGCTGAGGTTTTCCGGGGCCTGGGGCCTGGCTAGGACTGGAGCGTACACCTGGGAGCAGGCGCGGGGTGGGCATGGAGGAGGGCCGGCCTTGGCCTGGGGTTGAAGTGGGCAGTGCTGCTGACGTGAACCCGGGACTCCGAGCTGGATCTAAGTCTAAGACAAGGGGCCTTGGCTTGTGGAATCGCGTGCTGTTGTGTTTCTCTCTGGAGAACTGGATGTCGCCGCCCATTCCCAGACCTGCGTGAGGCGCGGGGTCCTTGTGTTTGAAGTGGCTGCATGTTGAACTGCTGTGAGAGCCCCGTCCGTGTTCCCTGTATGGTCTTAAATTTGATGCGAGGAGGGCTGGTGGCCTCCTTTGTACACTGGGGCCCTCAGTCCTTCTGTTCCCGACATCGTGTTTTGATTTTCCCAGTGTTGTTCCTCTGTTGTTGATTTTAACCACTTGTTTTCTCAAATGCATCTTTACCCCATTCCTGAGAAGCCGGTCGCCATTTCCAGGAGTTGCTTCCCAGTTTGCACAGCAAGGAGCTCCGTCCCCAGTCCTGAGGCTGTGGCGGCTGCTCACCCAGGAGCTGTCCCCCAGCCGGGCCTCTTTCCAGGCCCCACTGGAGTCGCTCCCTCCGTCGTGGGTGTGCTTTGATGGCTTTCCACGCCCTCCCTGGTACAGTCACCCTGGATTGAACAGGTCTTCACACACAGGCAAACGTGCACTTTCCCACAGAAAACGGGGTTTTCCTTGGGCTTTCTAGGGAACTCTTCACTTTATGAGATGCTCGTCCGCCGCAGGTCGGGCTCCTGGCTATTTATTACTTCCCACCCCTCCCCTGGGACAGGGTACAAGCTGCTGCTTTCAGCCCTGGCTGGCCCGCTGGGTCTCGTGCAGACGCAGAGCGTGCAGGCCCGAGCCGCGGGCTCGAGGGGTTATTTATTGATCAACCTTCGTAGGGCTAGTGTGCACACCTGTGACAGCGGTGTGCTGTGAAAACAATGAAGATCCCCGTGACTCCGAGTTGAAGGACGCTCTCCATTCATGGTGGAGCATATGAAGAAGCCAAGTCCTGAGGAAGTGCAGCCACTGGACTCGGGATGGCACTGTGCCGTTCACATCCCCACTAGGCGTGTCACCCGGAAACCGCCAGCTGCCCCTTTGGCAGCGGCATTCCTGCTCTGACATTCCGAGTCTTAGAAACTGCACTCTTGAGCGGCAAGAGGTCGGAAGACACAGAAGGTTCCATTCCTGATTGACAGAAGGTGGTTGGTGCGAGGGTCCAACATTAAGTAAGAACACTTTACATGCTACCTCTCCCCCTCTCCCTCTGCCTCCCTCCCTCCCTCCCCCTCCTCCTCCCTCCCTCCCTCCCCCTGCCCCCTCCCCCTGCTCCCCTCCCTCTGCTCCCCTCCCTCTCCCTCTGCCTCCCTCCCCCCCTCTCCCCCCCCCTTTTTTTTAACAAAGTTTTAACATTAGAACTTCTCTTGGGGAAAAAATACTTCAGGGCTTGACTTTTGTACAAATTTTAACTGTAAAATACAGATTTATCTTGTATTTGTTCATGAAAATGGAGATCAAGGCTGCTAACGCTTTTTGTTTTAACTATCCCATTAAGGAGATACGTCAATGGTGTTTTCAACTCAATCTCTGTCTTTTAAATTATTGGCGGAATAATTGATTACTAGACAGGTTGTAAAACCAATAGATTGGTTATACAATAAAATATCAACTCATG
Source organism: Ictidomys tridecemlineatus (assembly GCF_052094955.1). NCBI lineage: Eukaryota > Metazoa > Chordata > Mammalia > Rodentia > Sciuridae > Ictidomys > Ictidomys tridecemlineatus. Next base: position 193,301,631 of record NC_135481.1, on the reverse strand, counting down.
GGTAGGGAGTCTGAATCGATTATTTCAAGTGCACCTTATTAACACAAATATCAGTGGGTCCAGTGTGAAATCTTACAGTACTAAATGTCAAGCCTAACTGTGAATTCTGTTGTGTATCTTAAGTTTATGATAATGTTCTCAAGCTGTCAACAAAATATATGTACTTTTGTGAACTATGAATTTTCTAATTAAATTTTACATGATATAACATGATTTTTACATGAATAATACTTTGTTTAAACTATCAAATGTCAGTATTTTACTACAATTTTATTATAAAATGTACATTATCACTAAATGAACTTTGATTTTAAAAAATCAAATTAGCTTTAGTTGTATATTATTTTTTACAAATAAAGATAGACTTGCAAAAAGGCTACTTTCTTGTTTGAAATTATATGAGATCATCCAACAGATACATGCTGACACCCACCCTAGGAGCTGGGTGGAGGGGACACTGCGTCATGGCAAGGTCCCTGCTTCCCTCCTGTGACCACGGAGAGGTGAACACCTGGCTTGTCTGCACTTACTGCACCCGAGTGTGGGTACCTGTGTGGGCTGACGGAAGGGGACATTTAAAATAGCTAATTCTGGTAGCATGAAAGATGACACACGGTGTCCCCAGCATTGGCACCAGCATTCTTCCTGATTGTTGGAGCCAGGAGTCTGACAGGAGAGTGCGGCTCCTGACGTTCAGATTCGCTGTTGTGCTATTTATCACCACCTCTGTAATCCGCCCCCTGCATTAAATTGAGTTCATACTGGGAAATGGAAAAGGCCTGAGGTAAAACAACATTCCTAAGCCAAAGCTCAAACCCAGAGCCTCACGTGTGCTAGACCAGTGCTCTACCATTCACCTGCACTTCAGCACCGTGTGTGTGTGTGTGTGTGTGTGTGTGTGTGTGTGTGTGTGTGTGTGTGTGTGTGTGTACGTGAACCCAGGGCCTTGTGCATGCGAGGAAAGCCCTCTACCAACTGAGCTGTATCCCCAGCCCATCCAGCACCTTTTAAGTTTTTATTCTAAGACAAGTTCTCAAAATAAGTTGCAGGTTCTGGCCTTGAAGTTGAGATCCTCCTGCTTCAGCCTCCCGGGTAAGTGGGATTAGGAGTGCACCCCACGTTTCTTCAACTGTTTCTGAGTCCGTCACCTGCAGTTGGCCCATGGATCTTCCCACCAGCCCTTTCCTAACCAGGTCAGAGGGTAACCCTGACCCCCAACCTGGGGAAGTTGGTTGTGTGCAGAGAACCCTCACCTCATTGAGGGGGGCCAGTCAACACCAGTTACTTGATTCTGGGTTTCGGGGTCCACTAAACAATGGGGAGGAGCCGAAACATTCCTTCGACCCCCAAAATGGAGCTGGTGCTGTGGCTGGTGGCCCCGCCTCAGCTGGCTGAGAGGCTCACGTTCAGGGTGAAGCCGCAAGTGTCTCGGAGACGGAGAGTTGGCTTCTCAGGAAGCCGGGGACATCCTTGCTCTCAGGACAGTCCTTGCTGTTGTCCTGGGACAGCATGTCACCAAGTGATGGGGGCTGCCTCCTGTGAGGTAAAACCCAGGCGTGCCTCCTGGAACCCCACCATTGACTGGCTGTCGGAAGACATTTTGGAAACCAAGTTCAGTCTGTGGTGTCGGGAGGGAAGGTGCAGTCTGGTGCCTCCCGGGGGCGATGTGCAGGGACTGTGAGACTTAGCACTTCAGAGTCCACAGTAAGAGTCTACCAGCTTCCCCCCGAAACGAAGTCTGATGTGGGCAGACTCCCACCCACAGGATGGAACCCAGGGGTTCACCTCCAGCCTTTTTTAGTTCATTTTGAGACAGAGTCTGGCTAAGCTATTTAGGGCCTCACTAAATTGCTGAGGCTGGCCTTGAATTTGGAATCCTCCTGCCTCAGCCTCCCCAAGATTCTGGGATTACAGGTGTGCACCAATGCACCTGACATGGGTAAAGAATATTTTAAAAGCCCATGTGTTGGCAGATATGGTGGCACACGCCTGTACTGTCAGCGACTCAGGAGGCTGAGGCAGGAGGATCACAAGTTCCAGGCTAGTCTCAGCAATTTAGCGAAGCTCTAAACAGCTTAGCCAGACCCCGTCTCTAAATAAAAAGTAAAAAGGGCTGGGGATGCGGCTCAATGGTTGAATCCCTGGTACCCAAACAAAACCAGAAAAAGCTATGATTTTTTATTTTTGTCTATCGTTTATACTGTCCTATAAAATGGAATTAAAGCTGTTTAAGAATGATTATAATCTAAACTGGGACACTTGAGAATGGACGTGTCTGCTGTTAATTATGCAGGACCACAGCCCACGGAGATGACCGGGCAGATGGCAACCATAGCATCACGGCTTCCAGGTGTTTTAAAAACTGCAGCACGCAGTAGGGATGCATTAACGCACACAGCTGTGCGTGGTGCAGACACTCGGGACCACACCTGACTACATACGACTGAAGTTTCACGAAACAAAATGGTGATGCCGACAGCCCCTCTGATTCCTTTCCTTCCTTCTTTCTTGGTGCTGGGAGTGGACCCAGGGCCTCTCTCAGGCGAGGCAGCTCCTGTTTCCGTCTTTAGAGTGTGTCTTGTGACATCCTCAAACAGTGTCACACGCGCTGTCTGAGGAACACTGGGAGGACTTCAGTGTCCCCCGTGGGAAAGTGGCCGTTTCTTTTTTCCTCTCTGAAACAGGAGAAGAGCGCAGCCTCATGTACTCGCTCACTTGCTTTTATTCTTTATTTTTTAAATTTTGAAACAATCTCAAACCTAGAACAGAGCTGCGTGGAAGGCTCAGGTCACCCCTCGCCCAGCCGACCCCCCGCGGGCCTCAGGCCTCCCGGCCTTTGCTCTTCTCTTTTTCCTGAGCCATTTGAGGACGAGTTGCGGAGAGCAAGCCCTCGCCCACTTTAGACCTGGGCATCTGTTCTGAAGACCAAGGACGTTCTCTTATGCATTCCCTCATACAACCATATTTCAGTTACGAATTCAAAAAGTTGAACATTGTTACAATATTCTCAGGAAACACACACACACACACACACACACACACACACACTCGAATCTCACCCAGCGGGGTGTGGTGGTGCAGACCTGTGATCCTAGCTACTCGGGAGGCTGAGGCAGGAGGATGGCAAGTTTGAGGTCAGCCTCAGCAACTTACAGGAGCCCAACTTACAAGAGTCTCAAAATTTTAAAGAATTAAAATGATGAGGGATGTAGCTCAGGGGTGAAGTACCACGGGTTCAATCCCCGCCAGATCTCACCATTGTCCCAATGATGGGCTGGCCAGAACCTCCCGCCCCCCATCTAGGACTCTAGACTCAGGCGCTGCATTTGGTTTCCTGGTCTCTCCCGGTTCCGTTCATCTGGAACGATTCCTCGGCTTGGTGTTGTGTTTCATAATATTGACATTTTTGAAGAGTAAATACAAACTGTTTTGTAGAGGGCTCCTCTGCCGGGGTTCACTGGTTTTCTCATAATTATATCCGAGCAAGGTGTTTCAGTTATGAAGACCACACAAGTGACCTTAGAGCTGCATTGGACCGTGTCGGGAACCTCATGTCTGTTTGATTTAATGCTGATTTTTTGGGGGGGATACTGAGAATTGAACCCAAGGACACTTTGCCACTGAACTACATTCCCAGCCCTTTTCATTTATTTATGTAGAAGGAGGGTTTTGCTATGTTACTTAGGACCTAAGTTGCCGAGACCGGCCTTGAACTTGCCGTCCTCCTGCCTCAGCCTCCCTGGAATGACAGGTGTGTGCCACCATTTAAGAGGAGAACTGTTCACACACACACACACACACACACACACACATACACACACTGGGGAACAGAGCAGGGCGTCTGACCACTGGGCTACACCTTCAGCCCCTTTTATGTCACCTGGAGACCGGGTCTTGCTAACTGCCCAGGCTGGCCTGGAACTTGGGATCCTCCTGCCTCAGCCTCCAGTTGCTGGGCTGTGCATCCTGCCATGAATTCGCTCGGTGACAACCAGCGCCCATGTGGGGATTGTGCAGGGGTCCCGTGCCCGAGGATCGGATGACCCCAGGTGACTCTGCGCTCAGATCACCGCCCGCTGTGGCTCCCAGGCTGGGTTTTCCTTGTCCTGCTTCACCTGCCGAAGGACCAGCTCCCGGGCCATTGATCCTAGCCCAGCCCCCGAGGCCCAGCCTGTGTTCCCGCCCAGCTCCTGCAGGTGAGGCTGGGACCGCCCAGGGCTCCTGCGTTGTGGACAGCAGGGAGAAGTTGTGCTGGGGCTTCCCCGGGCAGCCACGGCCTCTGTGGACAGCGTCCCCTCACGGCAAGGGGCGGGTGGGCTGCGGGGACACCTGGGACCGGCCCCGGAGCCCGGAGCAGGAACTCAGGAGCAGCGACCCCGGCGGGGACTGTCACCAGCATTCACTGCCTTCCTGGCACCTGCTGCGAGGCTGTAAACCCGGGGAGACCACCACCCCAACACACCACCTCTGACCCCCTGACTTACTTTATTGATTTTTTGGTACCAGGATTGAACCCGGGGCGCTTTACCACGAGCTCCCTCCCAGCCCTTTCTTACAGGGTCTCATCGAGTGACTTAGGGCCTCGCTAACTTGCTGAGGCTGACCTTGAACTCCAGATCCTCCTGCCTCAGCCTCCCAGCCCCTGGGATGACAGGCGAGCGCCATCACACCCAGCTGGCCACCTGATTTTAAACTGGGTCCACGAACACACACACACACACACACACACACACACACACACACACATGGAGACCTGCCCCAGCTGGAGGTGGAATCAAAGCTGCACGTGCACACTCTCGCACAGAGCCAGACCTGACTTGAAAAGTGATCACAAACAAATTGCACCAAAAAATGGCCTTGCACAATGATCGGTTCTCGGTCTCTTGTGGGAGGCAAAGGGGGCACCTGTGGGAGTGGTTGACACCGGAGGGTGCTTTGTGAGTTGGCCTGGTGGCCCTCCTCCCCGCCCCCTGCCCCGCCCTGGCTGGTGCTCACAGGGACAGTGCCAGAGGGGCTGGCAGGTGTCTCCAGCAGCCACCAACGGCCCAGCGAGAGGGAGAGAGTGAGCAGTGAGGGAGAGGCGCTGGGGAAGCCAACGAGAGAGGACGCAGGGCCCTCCTGAAACGCCACCGTCCCTGCTGTCCTTCCCACGCACTGTGTGGCCCCAGGGGACACAAACCCCCTCGGGCATCACCCAGGTTCCTGAAGGCAGCTTTGACCCTGGCATGTCCGGCACTGCAGAACGTCCGCGGGTTTGCAGGACCCGGGAGGCCCACGCAGGGGGCGAAGCCAGCGACACCCCATCACGTCCTCTGCTGCCCTGGACATCTTTCCCCGCAGAAGGCTCCGTGCTGGGGTCTGCAGCCTAGGAGAGCAAGGCGGCCAGGTCTTCTTTCCCTGCAGCTGCACGTGGGCGACCACGGTTTGGGAGGATGAAATATTCAGCAGCCGCCATACATGATTCATGGCTCTCGTTAGGGCGCCCCAGAGCGCCCAGCCCCCTGGCAAGCAGACGCCTGTGTGGCTGGACTCTCCTTCCCGGAGCGAGTTGGTTCTCGGTTCCTCTCCCGGACACTGGGCTCCTCGGACTCTCCCCTGGGCCTTTGGGTTGACCCTGAACTTCAGAGATGCCTGGAAAAAAACAAAAATAGGTGTTTGTGTCTAGAAACGTTTCCCAGGACGACTGAGGTCAAAGAAGCTGGTGTCCTTGGGAGTCACATGCAACGTCAGAAACTTCAGAAAAAGAATCTATAGAAAAAAGAATGAGAGTCTCCAGAGATGATGGCCACTCGGGGCACAGACCCCTGTAGCCTGCGGTCAGTAGGGGAGCCGTCCTTGCCGCGGGTTGTGTTATGCTGCCTGTCGGCCGGGGTGGGGGCGTCTCATGCCGCGTGTCGGCCTTGATGACTGATTCAAAGACCTTTACCCTTCGGATCATTTGCATGTCTCCTTTTATTGGCTTTTCTCTCTGGTACTTTGCATATTTTCATAACTGGGCTGCGGGGTGGGAGGAGCTCCGCGGTAGAGCCCTGGGCCCTGGGTTCCCTCCCCAGCTTGGCCCGCCCCCCACTTGCACAAAGGCAGGGCCTGAGGGGGGTCAGGTTATTGGTGGGCAGATGGGAGCCTGGGGCCACTTCCTCTCCGTCTTTCACGTCCTGGTCAGGAGGTGAGCAGTTTTGCCACATGCTCCCGCCATGAGATCCAAATCCCAGGGCTGATCAATCGTGGATGGAACCCCTAAGACTCGGAGCCAAAGAAGACTCTCCTCTGGCCGGCCGGCTGATGACCTCCGGTGCTCGCTGTAATACGGGAAAGTTGGATCAACAGCATGTTTGAAGGTCTCTTCGACCCACCTAATACTCTCCTGCTCCCGCGCTGGGGGCCTGAGGTCTGTCCATAGGCGCCCCTGTTTACGGGTTAGCTCTGTTGCTGGCTTTATTTCACTGTGAACGGCACAGACAACTGCACATGGCCATGTTGGTTTTCCTACGAAGGTTCCGAGCGCTGGACCTCGAGGATCTGAACTTGTGCAGATTCTCAAGTTGATCTGTATCCCTCTAGGGCGTTGTCCTGCGCTCATACTCTGCTTGGTGGCCACACTAGCTGGGGTCCCCCGGGGCTCTCCGGAGCTGGTGTGTGGAAGGCCCTTTTGAAGAGCCCTTGTGGTACGTTGGGTTTTGGAGGAGCAGCCCCTAGGGGTGGGTCAGGTGAGCGGCGGCGAGGGTGCAGATGAGCTTCAGCACAGGGACGGGTCGCCAGTTACGAATCAACAGCCATCACCACGTGGCTGACCGCTGACCTCGGTGTCATCAACTGAGAAACAGATACGCACATGTGGCACACCCTGCAGGGAAGTCCTGGTGGTCACTGGGAGAGCGCGGTGGCCACACCTTAGCCCCAGCCACTTGGGAAGTGGAGGCAGGAGGACTGCAGTTTTGAGGTCAGCCTCCACCACTTAGTGAGACCCTCCCCCAACGTAAAAAGGGCTGGGGATGCGGCTCGGTAATCAAGTGCCCCTGGGTCAATCCCCAGCACCCAAACAAAACAAGAATTGGTTGTCCCTAAGAAGGAGCGTGTACTGGTCATGCTCAGGCATGTGCACTTTAAACACATGCCCTGGGTGAAGGCCAGCCGTGAGGGCCACCCAGTGCCCAAGTCCGTTAATATGCGATCCCCAGACAGGAAGGAGATTCGTGGTTGCCGGGTTGGGGGCACTTGGGGACTGACAGCTAACAAGTGTGGGCCTTCTTTTTTGGGTCATGTAAATATTCTAAACTTGATCGTGGTGGAGATTGTGCCAATCAGTGAATATGATGCACAGACTCGTGAACTGCACCCTGAGATGTATTTCACTCTATAATGAAACGTAGGCTTTCCTTATTTCAGATGCCGGGGATGGAACCCAGGGGCTCTACCCCGGAGCCACAGACCCAACCCTTTTTACAAATTTGAGACAGGGTCTCTCGAGGTTGCCGAGGCTGGCCTCAGACATGGGATCCTCCTGCCCCGGTCTCCCAAGTCACGGGGATCTCAGGCGTGGCCACCGCCCCCATCTAAACGTGTGCATTCACCAAGTGAATGGCGGAGTGTGTGAGTGATCTCTCAGTAAAGCTGTCAAGCACGATTGACCAACTTCACTCGTTTAAAACACGCCAACTTCGCCTGCTTTGGCTGCGCATGTTCTAAAACTGGAACGGCGCAGGGGAGAAAGCGTGGTGGGGTGACACGCAAATCCGCAAGCATTCCATATTTTTTTAAAATAAAAATATATAAATAAATTCCACTCAATCTGCCAACTGTGTTCTCCCCGCCAGACACTGGGGACACAGCAGTCAAGAGGACGCAGACGGCCGCTCCCTCCGAGGAGCCAGCCCCAACGCCACTTCCTCCACAGAAAGAAAATGCTGGTAAAACTCGTCTTTCAGGGCCGTCTGAATTCTAATTTACGTCTCTTGACGGGGGCAGTCTTCAGTAACTGACCCAATCTGCTCAGAATCTGCAGTTTTACAGTGTCCCCAGGTTTTGTCATGGTCCCCCACCCTGAGCTTGGGAACCTAGAGGCCAACTCTACGTCCAGGCAGACGCCCTGCGGGTCAGCTCTGTGGCTCTGCCCGCAGGTCAGCTCTCCCTCTGTGCCCCTCCGTGTCCCTCCCTGCATGGCAGGGGTGGCTTGGGGGTGGCCATGGGCCTGTGTGGGCCGACTCGGCCACGGGCCTCCTGTCCACCATGTGCATCCCCCCTTAGGAAGCCCCCTGACTCCCGTGAGGTCCACTCCCTGTGGCCTCTCACTGTCCATCGCCACCTGACCAAGCACTGCAGAGGCGGAGGCCTCAGGCCGCGCCCGCTTGTCCTCTGGCTCCGGGGAGCTGGGCCCGTGGTCCAGGCTCATCGGCTGCGTCCCACCCGCTGGCTGGGGCTGGCTGGGGCGTGGCACCTCCTCCCAGGGCATCCGGGATGTGGGTGGAATGTATGGGCTGCAGCTGTGAGTCTGAGGCCCCCCACGAGTCCCCCAGGGGCAGGCCGGAGCACCCAGCTTGCTTTCTTTAACCCAGGGGCCTGTCGGTCTCACTTCTTCCATTTATGACAGTCTCTGTCTCTGACCTCTAAACCCTCTTTTAAGGGCAAACCAGATTAGGTCAGGCCCACCCAGGACAATCTCCTTGTGATGACCTCCAGGTCAGCTAACCAGTGACCTAACCTCAGGAGCAGGGGCCCCTCCCTCCTAGCCACTGTCCTGCCCACTTCTCGGAGGCTGTTACAGGATATGTCCACCAGGGGGCAGTCTCAGAGCCAAGTTAGAGCTCCAGGTCGCTGGCTCCGGAGCAGCACAGCCCGGGTGTTCACGGGCGTCTTTGTGAGTGGCGGAGTGGCACACCGGGGCTTGGCACGGCCCCCGTCTGGCATGGTGTCTCTGGTTCGGTTTGAGATCTTTCCTTAGAAGCCCATAGCATTCACTGAACCCTTCCTGTGATCTCCCTTCAGGGATCCCCACTCGGCCCAGGCAAACGGGAGCCTTCCCTTCCGCTGGACCCAGACACGCATCCGGTGCACACTTGGCGACAGACGCCTCGCCTGGCAGTTCCATAGCTGCGCTATCTGGCCATCTTCTTCGCCCTCCCTGGAGAACACTCTGGTTCCAACGTCCCGCTCACCATGCTGTATTTACTGAGCACTTGCTTGGTGCCAGACTCTACTTAAGGCCATTTACACAGATTATCTCATGGAATATTCTCCACAACCTCGGGAGCTGTATCACGCCTTGCTGCTGAGGAGGAAACCGAGGCACAGAGAAGTTAAGTAACTCCACCAAGGTCACACAGTGAGTGGTAGGGAGCCAGTATTTGAACCCAGAGAATTTGAGTCTGGAAGGTGCAGCAGCCCCTGAGCAGTGCTGGCTCCCAGAGCTGCCCGCCTCCCCACAGGACCGTGCCAGAGCGCCAGGGCGTCGCCTCTGCTCCTTGCGTTACATTCCCTATTTCTTTGGGTAAACATCCTCATTCCCAGGTGCTTGTCAGCAGGTGTGTTGTTTCATTGCCTGAAGCTGAGCTCTAAGACCACTCAAAAAAACCTGTGGCCGTGGGAGCCGCTGGACACAGGGCTTCCTTATCCCTGTAGGTTATTCGCTTGTTTTTGGCCACTGTTACAACCAGAGGCCCCTCCAGCTTTGTCACTCACTGATATGACTGCAGGCCTCATATAGAGCAGTGCTCACTTATGAAGCACCCACTGTATACACTGTACTATATCATGTTCGGACAGACAAAAAAGGGCCGATTTTACTTGGGCATTTCTCTTCTTTAAAATGTTCTGACCCATCTCGACATGACGCAGTGGAAAGGACCCCTGGGTGCCAAGCTCGGCCTCTCTGCTCAGCAGCCATGTGGGGGGGCTGGGTCAGGCCCTGGGCCTTCCTGAGCCTCAGTTTCCCCAACTGTTAAGCCCACCATTGCTTTTTTGTGTCATTTTGAAATCCAGGAAATTCCAAGAAGCTTTAGGCTTGTGTGTGTCTGTGTGTGTGTGTGTGAGTGTGTGTGTGCGCGCGTGCGCGCTGAGGATTGAACCCAGGGGCCCTCTACCACTGACCCACACCCCCAGCCCTTTTTACTTTTTTATTTTGAGACAGGGTCTTGCTAAGTTGCTGAGGCTGGCCTCAAACCCATGATCCTCCTGCCTCAGCCTCCCAAGTCACTGGGATCATAGGTGTGCATCGCCGAGCTCAGCTGCCATTTCAGTAGAAGCACACGGAGTTGAACTGGCCAGACGTTATTTAAGGGCCTACTTTAGCTCATTCAAGTGAAAGTTTACACGTTTTGCTGAGAAATTCTGTTCCATTTGGTCTGAGGATGCGGCCCCAGCTGGCCTGGATCTGTGACCGCGCGCGGCTCCCGTGGGGTAGGAGCCGCTAGAGCGCTGAGCGCTGTCCTGAGCTGTGTCTGGCCTGGTGCTGGGTGAAGGGTGGCACCCGCCACACTTGGAGGCTGAGAGCGAGAGAAAGTTCATAGGGAGCACTGGTGGCCCGCCTCGCTGCCTGTCACCTTGGACACCAAACAAGGCTCCTGCTCAGGTGGAGGCAGAAGCAGCGACCAGGCGCTCTGGGGGGCTGGAAGGGGGGCCTCCTTTGCCTCCAGATCGGGGCGCCTCCCTCTCCAGCCGGCAGCTCTGCTCTGCAGACGGAGGCCTGATCCCCGGCCTCCCACTAGAGGCCACAGGACTCCGTGGGGTAGAGAAAGCCCTGCCACATGACCAGGGGCGGGAGGGAAGCTGACACGGCTTTGCTTGTCGCTAAATAGTGACAATTTCACAATCATGACCTAAAATGTTCTTAAAAACCCCGTTTTTTTCTCTGTGCTCCTGCGGAAGTGGGTGTGTGAGATTCCTTTGCTGGTAGGAAAACAGACACTAAATAGGACCGCACTTTGTGTTTTCGATATCCACGTTTACTGAGGACCTACTATGTGCCCAGGCAGCATGCTGGACGAAGAAGAAGTTTTTTCTTTTTTAATGCATACAGCGTACTCTCTGTGCCTGGGAGTGCTGTGTCTCCTGGCAGGTCTCGAGGGCCAGCTGAAAGGGCTCACCTGTTTGGGGTCATAAAACAGCTATGAAAGAGAAACTCTGAAGGCCGGACGGGGCAGGCCGAGAGGTCAGCTCAGGGGGAGGAGGTCCAGCCTAGGACAGAGATGTGGAGGTCTGCAGACACGGCACCTCCAGAGTCACCAACCTGGCTGCCTTCAGGAGCCAGCACACGGTGACAGGCCAGGCCTGGGGACTGGCCAACCAGGCAGCTTCTTAGGTGGCCGAGCAGGGCCATGCTGGACCCCCGCTCCCAGGCCCTCCTCAGGAGAAGCCACAGGCAGATGCACACCTGGACAGTGGCCACGGCCCCCGTAGGGAGAGGTGCACGGACCCAAGCCCGTTGCCTCTGCCGGCCACTGGGCAGGGCCAGGGCCAGCGCACACCTGGAGAGCAGACCCCACTCTGGGGTCCTGTCCCTGCTCGGGGCCCCATGTGTGGCTTGGGGTTCAACCAAACAAGCGGACAGCGGTGGCCAATGGCAAGGGAGTGCAGAGGGGCTCTGGATGCCATCGGGCAGGCAGGGGGCCAGGCGGAGGCCAGGGCAGACTGCGCACCTAGGGGGGCAGGGCGCAGGCAGGTCTGACCCAGGAGGCCAGCACCCAGCCCCCAAGGAAGGGCTGGCCTGCTGCCAGCGCTGAGAGCCTGGGTCTGGGGTCAGGCGCCTGGGTTCAGACCCCGCCTCTCCCATCGCCAGACAGGGTCCTCCCCTGCCTCAGTCTCTTCATCTGTGAAATGGGGTCCTAGCAGGGCCCACCTCCCTCCCGGGTGCAGTGGGACTCCATGACCAACCTGTGTCAGGAGCTGTGGTCCGGCTCAGTGGCCGGGCCTTTGCTTAGCAAGTGAGGAGGCCCTGGGCCTGTGAATCCTCCCTCTCCTCTGCCTCTCCCTCTCCTCTGCCTGTCCCTCTCCCTCTCCCTCCCCCTCTCTGTCTCCCTCTCCCTCTCCCTCTCCCTCTCTCTCTCCCTCTCCCTCTCCCTCTCTCTCTCCCTCTCCCTCTCCCTCTCTCTCCCTCTCCCTCTCTCTCTCCCTCTCCCTCTCCCTCTCTCTCTCCCTCTCCCTCTCCCTCTCTCTCTCCCTCTCCCTCTCCCTCTCTCTCTCCTTCTCTCTCTCCCTCTCCCTTCCTCTCCCTCTCCTCTGCCTCTCTCTCTCCCTCTCCCTCTCTCTCTCCCTCTCTCCCTCTCCCTCTCTCTCTCCTTCTCTCTCTCCCTCTCCCTTCCTCTCTCTCCCTCTCTCTCTCCCTCTCCTCTGCCTCTCTCTCTCCCTCTCTCTCTCCCTCTCCCTCTCTCTCTCCCTCTCCCTCTCTCTCTCCCTCTCTCTCTCCCTCTCCTCTGCCTCTCTCTCTCCCTCTCTCTCTCCCTCTCCCTCTCTCTCTCCCTCTCCCTCTCTCTCTCCCTCTCTCCCTCTCCCTCTCTCTCTCCTTCTCTCTCTCCCTCTCCCTTCCTCTCTCTCCTTCTCTCTCTCCCTCTCCCTTCCTCTCTCTCTCCCTCTCCCTCTCTCTCTCCCTCTCCCTCTCCTCTGCCTCTCCCTCTCCCTCTCTCTCTCCCTCTCTCTCTCCCTCTCCCTCTCTCTCTCCCTCTCTCTCTCTCTCTCCCTCTCTCTCTCCCTCTCTCTCTCCCTCTCCCTCTCTCTCTCCTTCTCTCTCTCCCTCTCCCTTCCTCTCTCTCTCCCTCTCCTCTGCCTCCCTCTCTCTCCCTCCCCCTCTCCTCCTCTTCCTCTCCTCTGCCTCCTCTCATCTCCCTCTCTCCCTCTCCCTCTCCCTCTCTCTCTCTCTCCCTCTCTCCCTCTCCCTCTCTCTCTGTCTCTCTCTCTTACACACACACACACACACACACACACACACACACACACACACACACTGGCACGTGACTTGTGCCCAGGACACTTTAGAGAGGGAGGAAGGCTGCTGCAGAGGCCCGGGGCCTGAGAAAGGCCACTGTGGGTCCCCACTGGCCCAGAGGGAGGCCAGCCTGAAGCCAGCCTGGGACCCGGCAGCCTGGACCCCCCCCAGGGATCTTTTGAGACTCCCCCAGCCTCCTGGGAGGCCTCCTCCAGCCCACTTAAGCCGGTCTCGGTCTCGGGATGGAGTTGGCATCAGTATTTTCTAGAGACGCCCCAGGGTTTCCAATGTCCACAAGTTTGGGAACGGGGCTGGTCTAAAGCGGGATGTGCCTGAGGCCTGGGCTGGGGAACTTTGAAAGGACAGGAGAGGCCACCATCTTGCCTCCTGAGGGGAAGCGGATGGGCGGGGGTGGAGGGCGTGCCACCTGGGGCCCAGCGAAGGGCTGCAGCTCCGGGGGCCCTTGGGGCCTGGCAGCCAGCACCTCTTCATGCCCAGGCGGGGAGGGGCAGCCGCACCCGCCCAGGCCTCTGGAGAAGGCTGCAGGAGCAGCAGCTCCGAGCCCGGCTTGGGCACCAGAGGGAGCTCGCGGGGACGCGCCAGGGCTCCCTCCCGGCAGCTGGTTCAAACTGGTTTGGAAGGGTGCGGCCTCGCGGCTGCATTCCAGGCCTCGGGCTCTCTGCCCGTCCCAGGGCCTCCCTGAGGGCCCCGGGACCAGGGCTGGACCAGGGGGCAGGGCCGCAGGCCAGGAGCCCAGCGCCCCTGAGGGCCTGGGGGGATCTTGAGGTCCAACCCCCATGTTAAGGTCCTTCCTTGGCCTCCCAGGGCCCTGCCAGACGCCAGCAGCAAGGTCAGCCCCTGGGTGGGCTTGTCCTCAGAGGCCCAGCACCCCTTCTCCCCAATCCCCCTCCCTTCAGAAAGTTTGGGGCAGGGCTCTGGGCCTTGGGCGTTCAGCAGAGTGTTTCTGCACACTCACAGGCAAAATGGCTGTGGGGGCGCCTGGCCAGAGTGCAGGTCCAGGGGCGCTGGGGAAGGGGCGGCAGTCGGTGCTGCTAACCAGCATTCCAGGCTGTGGGGTTTGCTGGGGTTTCACTGAGTCATTTTGGGCATTGGAAACGGTTAAGTATCAGAGCCAACATCAACTAAAGAGACGAACATCACAAATGTCATTGTCCCTCCCGAGTCCCCCCACCCCAGCAGCCACCTTCCTGGTGGGTGGGGGAGCATGGTTTCTGCGTGTCCCTTTAGGCTCACACTGCGTGTCACCTAAGCAACCTGTGGTGTGCTTGGGCATGACTTAAAAGCCACTCGGTGACGGCAGCTCCTCTCCCACTGACCATTTCGTCCCTGACCTCTATCCGAAGGCCAGTTGTGACACTCAGCCCCACTTGGCCAATCTGGGCCAGTTCTGGGCCCTTGATGAAGGGGTCCCAGCCAGGGGACGGGTGAGGGGCCAAGGCTGGTGCCTAGACCAGCGTGGGATGCCCGGAGGGTTGGCACACCGAGGGAAGTCATGCCGTGGCCCACGGCCACGTGGGGCTCAGCGAGTTCCCACAAACCCTTTCCCTGAGCACCTGAGACCCAAGTCTTTGCCAAGAATTTTCCAGAAAATGACTGTGGGCTGAAGTCCTGGATGTACAGGCGGGATGTCGAGAAGTTAGCAGAGGGTGCTTTGGAAGTAGGGATTGGAGAGGGGTGGCTGGGTGACCCGAGCCAGGGCGTGCTCAGACCCTCCCTGGGCTGCCTGACAGGAGGTGAATCCAGATGGAACCGAAGCTGGCCGAGAGGCACCCTGTGTACTTACTTCCAACCCTAAGGTCAACCCATTAAACTGAAACAAGTTCTTTCTCTCCATGTATCTCTCTGTCTCACCAGGGATTGAGCCAGAGGTGCTTGCGTACTGAGCCACACCCCAGCCCTTTTTATTTTTTAAGTCGAGACAGAGGCTCCCTAAAGCTGCTTAGGGACCCACTAAGTGGCTGAGGCTGGTTTTGAACTTTGGAATCCTCCTGCCTTTGAGCAGCTGGGATTACAGGCATGCGCCACCCCATGCCGGGGCCAAATTTAATATTCTGAAAGAGGAGTCCTGCGAAAAATCAAGACTCTAGACTTGCCTGGCCCATGGACTTTCTTGGTCCTGTACCATGACTATTGGTTTGGGGCGTGGGGTGAGCCCTCCTCCTTCAGCCCCAGGGTCTCTGATAGCTTAGGAGCATCTCAGTGGTAGAGCTGTCCCAGTTTCAGTCCCTAGAACCACAAATAAATAAAGGCTGCCCGGAGGAGGAAGAGGAGGAGTGGGTCCTGCGCTACCCGCTACCCTCGGCTTTCCTAAAACCAGCTGCTGAATAGGATGGTCCTGGGGCCAGCAGCTTGGGGGCTTTAAAAGAAGAAGGCCCTAGGACAGCTCTAACACTGGGTGGACCCTGGAATCACCCGAGAAAACTTCTGATGAGGGGTTGTGTGTGGGGGGTGTTGGGTGGCAGAGCTGCTCTTCCAGTCCCGGCGCCATCTCTGGTCACCAAGTCCCACGCACAGGGGTTCTGACCTAATCTGCCGGGCATGAGGTCTGGTTGGGGGCATTTAAAAGCTCGCAGTGGGTTTCCAACGCCGGGAACCACTGCCCTCCGGGGCTTCCAACAGAAAGGTGTGCTCTTCGCCATTGGTCCTCCTTCTCGACGAGGCTGGGTGTTGGAACCATCTGGTGACCTTCAGAAAATTCTGATTGTCGGGTCTCAACCGTAAAAGACTGTGTGGGGCCGGGCCTCGTCCGTTTCAAACGGGCCCAGGTGACTGCAATCTGCCAACGAGCTGGCCAGGCCCTGGTCCACCGGGTGGTGCAGGGGCGGCCGCAGTGAGCGCGGCGCACCACTGGGTGGCGCTGCCCGCTCGGCCGGCGCCCGGGGAGCTGCGGGGAGCTGCGGGCCGCGGCCGGAGCGCACCTGCCCCGCCTCCCTCGGCCGGGCGGGCCGCGGGGCAAGCAGCGGGCCGGGGCGGGGCTCCAAGCCCCTGGCGCGGGGACGGGCGCTCGGGCTCTCGGTGCCCCCCGGACCCCGTCGCCCTCCGGATGCTGCTAGTGGACGCCGACCGTCCGGAGCCCGAGCGCAGGGGGGCGCACGAGCTCGCGCTCTTCCTGACCCCCGAGCCCGGGGCAGAGGTAGGGGACCGGGGGTGGAGGACCATGCGGGAGTCACGGGTGGGGACCCGCGGTTCTCGCCGCATCCTCGCGCGGCCGAGGGCTGGGGGGCCAGGACCGCCGCCCTCTGGAGCGGGGGCTGCCGGGGGCGACCCTGAGATGACCGGCGGGTCGCAGCTCGTCCCCGCTGCTGCTGACCCCGGGACCCCCGCCCGGGTCCCGGGACGCCGGGTCGAGCGCGGTCGGGGCTGCTGCCCTTTGCCGGGCTGGCCCTGGGGACGCCCGACGGGCCCTGCCCCTGTCCAGCCCCGGCCTCCTCTGAGCGGTGCCAGAGCCCGGGCGCGGGAAGCCCCGAGGCCGCGGTCCGCTTCGGTTGCTAGGAGCAAAACACCACGTCCCTCTCGGCACTTTCTATTTTAAACGCATAAATAAAAAGTACAGCTAAAACGAGGCTCCTGCCTCCTTCCCGCTGGAGCAGTCTGTTGATGGAGCTGGGAAAAGTTACCCAAGTCCACTAGCAGTTATTTAGGGCCAGAAAACCAGCCCCTTCTCTTTTTAAATCACAAAAGCAGCGCGGAAGCATTTAGAATAAAGGCCGGGCCTCGCCCTCTCATTTTCTTCCCACTTCAGTTCCAGTTCGCAGAGAAAATCAGCACCAACAGTTGGTGAGCATCCTTCCAACGCTTAAGAGTGCCTTCAGCGATGTGGGTGTTTATATATCCGCATCTGTATTAGCCCCCTGATGATACAGTGCTCCCTGCAACTTGCTTTTCTTTTCTCAAAATGGCATAGAAAGCCGCTGAGGCAGCTGCAGGCCTGTGATCCCAGCGACTTAGGCGGCCGAGGCAGGAGGATCTCAAGTTCAAGGCCAGCCTCAGAAACTTCTGGAAGCAACTTAGCAAGATCCTCAAAATTAAAAAAAAATATATATATATATATATATTTTTTCCCCCTAAGGACTGAGGCTGTAGCTCAATGTCAAAGCACCCCAGGTTCAATCCCGAGTACCAAAAAGAAAAAGAAAAGAAAGAAAAAAGGTGCAGGGGATGGAAAAATGGATAGTGGCTGTGAGGATAAGGTAAGGGGACGCTGTTCCTGGTGAAAAAAGTGTTGTGACATTAGCAGGGATGGGCGCAGAACTTTGTGAAGGAAACTGCTGGATCCTACACATTAAGCAAGTGAATTTGGGGGAATGTGAATCATAACTCAGTTTAGGAAGTAACATGCCAAGACAAAACAAAGAAGCACGACAAAACCAAAAAATAAGAGAGAGAGAGAGAGAGAGAGAGAGAGAGAGAGAGGAGAGAGAGAGGTAAATAAATAAAAGAAGTAGCACACAACTCAGATGCTGTGGTTCATGCCTGAAATCCCTGCAGCTTGGGATACTGAGCCAGGAGGACCGCAAATTCTAGACTGGCCTCACCAACTTTGCAAAACCCCAAATAAAATAAAAAGGACTGGGGAGGTAACTCAGTGGTACAGGTCCCCTGGGTTAAATGAGCGCATCCATAAGAACTATCCTGTGGAAGTAAGATTCCAACCACAAATGTGAGACATCTTTGTAATTTCAAGTGCCCCAAGAAGCACACACAGAAACACAGATGACATCATTTCACCATATTAAGTGTATCCAAAATATCATTTATCCGAAATAATGCAGATCCAAAATATTTCAACATGTAATAGGTATTTTTAAAATAATGACATTTTACATTCTTTTCTCTTAACCAAGTTTTAGAAATCAAGCTTTTTAATTTTTTAAAAAATTTTATTTATTTATTTTTCAAATCAGGCGTTTTAAAGCCTGTCTCTGGGCCAGCCACATTTTAAATGCTCGGTGGTCCCTTGGGGTGGATGGCTTCTGCATTAGAGAGTCTACATCATTATTTGACTTAGCATCCCACCATGAAATAAGCATTGTTTCTGTGAGTACCTACTACGCGCCAGCAGTGTGCTGCTCAGCTTGTAGGTTGTGCCCTTGCACAGGGACTGACCTAGTGGCCGTGAAGTTCTCATGCAGATTTCATAGCTCAGGAACGGAGGCTTTCACTGAGTGCGTGTCGGCGTGTGGATCCAGGATTTACGAACATCTGTAAGTGGCTCAAAGCTGGACCCTGGAGGAGGCCCAGTCCCCTATCACATCTTGGTCTGGCGGCATGGGGACAGGTGTCCGCAGTTTCCCCCGGCTCCAGGGTTCTTATTTCTTTTCTTTTTAAAAGATTTTTGTTGTTGCTGTAGATGGACACAAGACCTTTGTTTTATTTATTTACTTTTATGTGGAGCTGGGGATCACCCAGTGCCTCACTCTGCCCTGAGCCACGTGCCCAGGCCCTGAGTGTGAGCAGCGCCAGTCCCTGTGCCCAGCGGCTAAACCCCAGCCTCCCTCGGGCCCGCTGTGGGCCGTCTTCTGCAGACTGTGTGTTGGCTGTCCCTCCTCTGGGCACCTTCACTCAGAGCAGCTTTGCTCGGCTCGTTTATCAGGGGCGTAATGGAGAACCCCAGCTCCCTGTAGCTCTATGCGGCTGTAAACCCACTTACCGCGCCTGCTGAAGCTTATTTACCAAAAGAAGCTGCGCCAGGCTCTCCTTAGCGGTGATTCACTACAGGCCCCTGAGCTGCAGCTGGCAGATGAGCCCGGAAAGGGACGTGTGCATCGGGAAGGGCCTGAGCAGCGGTGGCCCTCCCGCAGCCCTTTCCCCACGTCCTGTTGGCTCTTACAGGAAGTGGCGCCTGAATCCAGCCGGTGCCAGCCCCACGGATGTCCAGCTTCCTTGGTGAATTGGGGCTTGCCCTGCTCTGTGCAGGTCGGCCTGGGCTGGAGAGGACAGAGCAGCCAGACCTGGGCCTGCGCCTGGCCGTCAGACAGCAGGCCAGGGACAGATAACACCCATTAGTTGTGATGAGTGCCCTGGACACGCCCCAGGCTGGAGGGCGGCTCTGGGTGTCTGGAGTGGAGGCTGGGCAAGGCCTCTCTGAGAAGCTGTGTCTGGGCAGTAGCCCCCGGGATGTGCAGGGACCAGGGAGCCTGAGGTCCGGGAGGGGAGGAGGAGGGTAGCACCTACCTGCAGTCCTGGAGGGCTTCCCTGAGGCAGTGACATGTTAGGGTGAGCCCTGAAGCCTGAACCGGAGTTGGCCGGCTCCAGGAGAAAACTATCCCAGGCAGCGGAACCACATTGGAAGAACCCGGCAGCCTGCTGGGGGGTGGGCAGGGTGTCGTGGGTGGAGAGAAGCCCCAGGCCCCGGGAGAAGGGGGCAGAGGGCCTGGTGGATAGGCAGCAGGCAGAGGGCGTGCCTGCCCTTGTGTCTTAGCTTGTTCATCGCTGTGACCAAAGGACCTGGCGAGAACAGTTAGAGGAGGAGAAGTTACTTGGCACTCACCATCTCGAGGTTCAGCCACGGCCGACGACTCCATGACTCTGGGCCGGAAGGGAGGCCAACCATCACGGTGGAAGGGCGTGGGGGGAAGGCAGCTCAGGACAGGGCCATCAGGAAGCAGAGAGCTCTGCCCACTAGGGACAAGACATAAACCCAAAGGCCCAACCCCAGGGACCTGTCTCCACCTGCAGAGTCACCACCCATCAGCCACGTCAGGGGACCCACGCACCGATTAGGACAAGGCTCTCCTAACCCTAAACTTCACCTCTAAACGCCCTTCACGGTCTCACACAGGAGCTTCTGGGCGGCGCCGCAGGCCACAGCAGCTTGGCACTGCCTTTCAGGACGCAGGAGTGGACAGAGGAGTGCTGCAGGGTGTCTTACGAGCTGCTCAGCACCTGGCTTTTGCTCAGGCTGGCCTTGAACTCGCGATCCTCCTGCTCCGCCTCCTGAGGATGACAGGTGTGAGCCTCAACACCCAGCTACCTAGGTTTCTTAAGTGGACGTTTTTCTTGGGGCAAAAATGTGTTTCTCATTTATTTAGTTATTATTATTTATTTCAATGAAATGGTCTTTGCCACAGTGCCCCCTGGTCCCTGCCACTCCCTCACTAAAGCTGCTGCTGGTCACCATTTACCCTGGTGCTGGAACTTTTTGATTTTTCTGTCGTCATAAGAGGAAAGGGAGAGATTTGTTTGCTGAAACTGTGTATCTGGCAAAAACAATTAAACACAAATTAGCCAGAAATGGCCTTGTGTTTTAAGAAAAATGAGGAAGAGGCTGTTTTTCTGTGGAATCTGAGAATAGTCCCTGTGTCTGGCCTGCAGACACCATGGGCCTACGTGAAACCACCCTGTGTGCCCCGTGACCTGCTCGTCCCTTTACATCCAAGTCTTAGGTGTTAGATTAGAGGTCCGTGGGTGGACCACAGGGCGCAGATTGTCTCAGGGATGTAGTTCTGTGTTAACTTATGCTTCAAATTTTCAGAAAACCTACTGTGTTCTGGGTTCTGGGCAAGCCAGTGGCACACAATGGTGCCCGTCCTCAAGACTGGCGTCATGGTCTGGGAGATGCGCGGACAGTCAAGATGGAAGGGAAGACGGTGGCCGTGCTGTAGACGCAGGTTCCACACCTGCAGGTCTAGCCACCTGGGGATCAAAAATGTTGGGGGAAAATGTACAAAATATAGAATAATAAAAATGATACAGATATTCAAAGACCTAGTACAGGCTGGGGATGTGGCTCGGCGGTAGGTGCTTGCCAAGCGCACACAGACCTGGGTTCATCCCCAGCAAAACTAAAGCAGCAAAAGAGGCAAACAGCATCGCAGCGAGTCACATAGCAAGGAATTTGTATTTGAGCAACATGAAGCATCAGAGATGACCTAAGATGCGCAGACAGGAGGGCTTTTAAAACAGTACTAGGGATTGAGCTCAGCCCTTCACACATGCTGGGCAAGTGCTTTCCCACTGAGGCGCATCCCCAGCCCTTTTTGTAAAATCATTAATATTTTTTTCCTTAGTTGTAGATGAACACAATGACTTTATTTTATTTGTTTATTTATTTATATGTGGTGCTGAGGATGGAACCCAGGGCCTCACACGTGCGGGGCAGGCGCTCTGCCACTGAGTCCCAGCCCTCCCCAGCCCTTTTTTAAAATTATATTTTGAGACAGCGTCTTGCGAAGTTGCCCGGGCTAATCTTGAGATCCTCCTGCCTCAGCCTCCCCAGTCGCTGGTTACAGGCTTGAGCCACTGCCTGCCTACAGGAGGATGTGCCTAGGATCTGTGCAGAGCTACACCCTTCTATGCAACCACCTGAGCGTCCTCAGGTTTTGGTATCTGAAGGGGTCCTGGAACCAGTTCCTCACAGATACTGAGGAAGGGCTGTGACAGAATGGTGACAGAGGCTGCACGGGAGGAACCTAAGGGCCGCTGCGGTGGAGGCCTAGTGTCTAGAGGAGGGCAAACACTGGCTCCTCTGTGCACAGCTGGGGGGATAGGGACCCAGAGGGTCGCGAGGTGGACCTCAGGTGGGGCGGTGGGAAGCGGGCAGGGCCCAGCGGGCCGGGGGCCTGGGCAGGAGTGTGGCTCTGCTCTTGGGTCATGGATCAAAGCCCTGAGCTGGGTGTGAGCAGGTGCAGGCTGGGGTCCGGCTTGGGACTTCCCCCCCAAGGCTGGAGTGGCTGCCAGGAGGCCAGAGTTGGCTGCTGAGGCCCCAGGTACAGGAGGACAGTGCCCACCGGGCCCCTGGCTCAGAGACTTCTGGGGCATGAGAAGCCAAGGCCACAGTGGGCACTGGGAGAGGGCCCACCCCTTGAAAGGAAGTTCCCGGCTGGGATCCATGCGACCAGCAGTGAGCTGTCCTTGGTGCCCTGACAGGGCCTTACCCAAGACACCTTCTTCCTGGCTGGTGACCCTCAGTCCCAAGGGAGAAGCGGTAGAAAGAAACAGCTTCCCAAAGATTGGAAACAGCCCTGTGCCCGTGAGCATGGCTGGTCCCCGGTGGACACAGTGGACACCTTGCTGCCCGAGACGCTGCCCACCTCGGTGTGTGCATGTGCGACCACCTTGTGGCAATCCCAGCAGAAGGCAGAGATTCCACACTCGATGCACCTGTAAAGCGGAGACTCCGTGAAGCCTGCCGCTGGGGGCGGGCCCAGCTGTGGCTGAGGGCCCTGGGCAGGTCCTGGTTCCTAAACTTTGTGGACATTGTCATGTTTGGGGAATCTTCACAAGAAGTACTGAGGCGTTGGGGCCGGGTCGTGGCTCAGTGGTAGAGCGCCTGCCTGGCAGGGTGAGGCACTGGGTTCGATTCTTACCATTCTGGTCTAATTGGTGTGGGACATCACTGTGTCTGCTGTGTGGAGCTGGTGTGGACAGGTGATCCCAGGGCCCCAGCCTGGGGATCCGGACTTCTCCACATTCCCCTGGTGATTCTGACAGTCGTCCTGCTTAAGGCCACCCGCCTGCTCTGGCCTGGACCTGACTGGGGTCACGGGCTTGTTGGTGGCAGTGGGACCTGAGCCAGAGTCCAGGAGTGCCCCACGCCCAGCCTCGGGACCCACTGTCCTGCTTGCCCTGGGTCCTCGGTGCCTGGTGCCGACGGGTGGAGGAAAGGTCTCATGGGTGTGTGGACACCGTGCTCAGCCCAGGCCCTGGACGGCCAAGAGGGGGGAGCACAGGGCTGGGGCCTGTGCTGGGGCCTCTCTGCGCCTCCATCTCCGTGGCCATCTGGTGGTGGGGTGGGAGGACGGGGCCAGGAATCCACAGAAGATGTCAAGGGTGGGGCTGCCGTGAGCGGTCTGGGGACGTTCGTCACGTGGCAGTCATGGCACAGGTGTTTGCTGAGCGGGTCCAGCTGCAGACACCGTGCCAGGCGCTGGGATGAGGGCACCAGGCCCGTCCCCAGGGCCCCCAGGGGCTCGGGGCGAGGGTGATGCCACTCACCTCGTGGCCCGCGGTTCTGCACCGTCTCTGGAAGCAGGCGACCCCGGGCCCCCTCGGGGCTGGAGGTTAGGAGTTCTCCACTCTCCAGGATGCCCTGGTGCAGGCGTGGGGTCTCGTGTCCCCTCTGCACCTGTGTACCTCGGGCCAGCTGCGGACGTCACAGTTGTGCAAAACCCAGCTACTGCCTGCACCGTCCAAATGGGCCTCGGTCCCTGGATTGAGTCACTGTGGCTGTGGGGAAATTCTGCTTTGTGCTTCATTTAAAGTAAATTGGAATTAATTGTTTTTAGCAATTAAGTTTTAAGAATTTTAAAAAGTCCACAGACGTGACCCGTCCGAGAGCCCGTGACTGTGGCGGCTGAGCGGCCGTCGCTCCTGCCTGCAGAGGCCTGCCCTGCTCAGGCCCTCCCCACCCCCACCGTCCTCTGCCCACTCCTGCCTTGTGCCCTGTGCGTCCTTCTCAACGCGGCTGGAGAGCTCTCCACACTAGTGCACAGAGAACTACCCCGTGTTCATTGTGGTTTCAGTGCTGGGGACCAGACCCAGGGCCTTCCCCTACCAGGTAAATGATCCACCTCTAGGTACGTCCCCGGTCCTCTGCCTGATTTTTTTTGTGTGACTTATTACTTAGGTGACCGTTCTTCCACTGACAGTCACTTGGGTTCTGTGGAGCCTTTTGCTGTGAACATCTGAAACCCGTCACTGTGCATTTGTGCAAAATCAGGATAAACCCTGGGAGGAGGGGACCGTCGGAGGGTGTGAGCATTTTTTAAAAATATCCTTATTCTATTTACTTATTTATATGTGGTGCTGAGGATCCACCCACGGCTCGCACGCCCGACGCAAGCCCTCTACCGCCGGGCCCCAGTCATTGTCGCCAAATTACCTTCTTGGAAGTTGGGGTCAGGATGAGTGTGGAAGCGTGGCCGGTCCCCTCTGGACACTCAGACCTCGAGGACGAGGGTCCTGAGGGACCAGGACGGGTGTCTCTTCCTTGAGGAGGGGACGATCATGTACCTGGCCAGGTCCTCCCTGGTGCAGTGCAGACCGAGGCGGCCGGAGCTCTCTCTGTGCCCCAGCCCGGGGCTTTCAACTCCCATTTCACCCCTTTCATCCCGGACCCAGAGGAGAGCTGCTGCTTCTGCCCAGGTTGAGTGGACGCTGAGGTTTCTGTGAAGATTCTGTGTGTGTTTAAATAGCGCTGCTAAGGTACAACCCACGCACACAGGAGCCACTCATCTAAAGTGACCATTTAATGGCCTGGCCTGGTCACAGCCCCCAGCTGTTTCCTCCCCCCTCAGGGGAGACCCTGACCTCTCAGCTCTCACCCCAGACCCCACCCAGCTCCCCGGTCTCTGCGGACTGGCCTCTTTGGACACTTTACACATTTGTGTCCTTAAGGCCCAGCGTGGCCCCGGTCTGAAGGCCGTGTTGGCCCCCAGCAGTCTTACTGACCATCGTGGGTCTTAAAGACCCACCAGGTTGGTTTTAGATGGCTGCCAATGGGAGCATTGCACGAGGGTCCGGACCACGTTTGTCCTGGACGGGCGGGCCTGCAGCTCCCCTTGGCACCAGCTGGTGCCAGGCAGCCGCCTCTTTCGATGGGGCCAAGGGTCTCCCACTCCCTCCCTGAGGCTGGGCCTCGGCCGAGGCGTGGTCGGCTTGTGCTGCTGCCTTTCGTAAGACAAAGGTGGGACACGGAACTCCAGCCATTGGCAGAGGCATCCGTAGGCTGGCTCCTTCCTGACCCAACAGGTGACCGTCACCTGCCTGGCTTCTGTGTCCACGCAGGTCTGGAGACCCGGCTGGGTCCACGTTACAGACATGGACGTGGGGCTTGTGGCTCAGGGGGATGGCAAGTGACCCTGGGAAGCTGCTTGGTTGGCATCCTCCGGGTCCCTCCTGAGGGGTCGGAGCAGTGTCCCCCACCCCCGTTTTCAAATGGGGAAACTGAGGCACGGGGATGGTCAAAGATGGAGTGGAGACCACACAGCACAGAAGGTGCGGTCAGGACGACAGCTCTGGGCTGCGGTCCTCAGGCGGTGGCTCCTGTGGGTGCGTGTCCTGCTCCTCCTGCTGATTTCCTCCCTCCCTCCCTCCGTCCTTTCTTTCTTGCAAAGAATATTCATCGAGCATCGAGCACCGTATTGATCCCCAACTGCGGGTAGCAAACGACTCAACCCGCTCAGCTTAACACATGCCCGCGACTTGGAGGTGCCTGGGTGGGTAGCTGCTGCTGGCTGTGTCCGGCTGTGCCATCTGCCCCTGCGGGTCCAGTGTGGCCTGGCCCTCGTCTGGCTGCTGGTGCTGCTGGCCGTGTGCGTCTCAGTCTCCGCATGGCCTCCCAACCTCCGGGGCCTCTCACCAGGGCCTCTGCAGCAGATCGCCTGGACTGACTCCCAGCGCTGCTTCCAGGAGGGCGAATCCAGCTCCAGGCCGAGGCCCAGGCTGAGGCCCAGGCGGCACAGAGTGTCACTGTCTTGGTCTGTTTTGTGCAGCTGTGACAGGTCGCACTGGCGGGGTTACTTGGGATGAGCAGAAGGTCATTTGGCTCCCGGTTCTGGAGGCTGGAAGTCCAAGTCGAGGGCCCGCGTTTGTGAGCATCTTTCTGCTGCATCCTCCCAACATGGTCATGGGGGATTAAGCTTCCAGCACGGGGGGCCACACTCCAGACAGAGCCACCTCCTCATGGGCACAGTGGCAGAAGGGCAGGGGGCTGGGAGGGGGCTGGGAAACCCCAGCTCTACCGTGGGCCAGGCCCTCTTGCGGGACCTGTAACAGAAAACTGGATTTAAAAACACACCAAAACCCACGGTGTCCAGACATGTCCTCTGGTGGCGGGAGAGCCAGGGTCTCCCGAAGCTGGCCAGGCCAGACTGAAGCTTGGGGTCCTCCTGCCTCGGCCTCCAGAGCAGCTGGGATTCCAGGGGAGCCCCACTGGAGTGGCACTCGCTGTGCTCACTGGGAGGCTCCAATGCTCCCACGGCTCGTTCCAGAACATTCCCACCGCCTCTGAAAGGAAACCCCACAGCCCTGACAAGGATCCCCGCCCCTCCCCTGCCCCCACCAAAGGGAGGGGCACTAATGCACTCTGGCCTCTCGCCTCCCCTTCTGGGTGCGCCGTACAGATGAGATCCGTAGCCCGTGGCCACCGTGGCTGGCTCCTGTCACTTGCGTGCGCTCAGGACCCTCCCCACTGCAGCCCGGACAGACCCCGTTCCTTTCATCAGGCAGAAGACTGTTATCCCGGGTGAGCATCGAGCACGCCTCATGGGCCCGGGCCCGGCTCAGGGACACCAGGCGACCCCACTTGTTGACTGCTCGGGTCATCTGTGCGCGTTCCTGCAGGAGCATGTGTTTTCAGTTCTTCTGGGGAAGGAGCTTGGTCATGGGGTAGCTGCCGCCTTCCTCCCCAGGAACTTCCAGGCTGGTTTCCAGAGCAACCGCACAACGGCACCTTCCACCAGGCTCCGCACTGCTCCACTTCCTCCCCACGCTCCGGCCCCACCTCCGGGATCTCAGCCAGGGTGGTCCGGGGAGGGTGGCGAGCAGGGGAGGAGACTGAAGGGGAGCGGGCCTGGGGACAGTGGGCAGGCTCCTGCAGTCGTCCCAGCAGGAGATGACGCCCTGTGGCTGGGCGGCAGTGGGCAGGGAGGTTGAGCAGGGCCAGCCCCTGTCTGTCTTGGCCTGTCCAGCTGGGAGCCTGGGTCAGCCTTTGGGGAACGTGGAGGGACACAGCCGCGTCTTCCCGTGTTAAAGATGCCCACGAGGACTGGGTGTGGCTCAGGCGCAGAGCGCTTGCCAGGCTGCAAAACAGGAGCCTAATCGCGTCCCCGGAATGCCCAGGTGTCACGTAGAGCAAGCTCTTTGCCCCTTCCCCTGGGACTGGAGCAGTCTATGTCCCAGGAGTCACCAAGAGCTGCAGGGACCCTCGTCTTGCTTTCAGGCTGGCTAAAGAAGCCTGTGGGCTGCAGCCCGCGGGACCCTTCCTGCAGCCACTTAGGGGATTATCTTGAGAGAAATCGTCCCATGAGTGATTTGTGGGCCTGCTGGGGTGGCCGATCCCAGCTCCTTTCTGTGGGCCAGGAATGTGTGGGGCTTGTTCCTCCTGAAGCCAGCCAGACAGGTGGCAAGGACATTCTGAGCCCCTTCCTGCTCTTGGGCACCACCCTGGGCCTCGGGAGCTGAGGTTGGGGGGAGCGACCACAGCCCACAGGCAGCAATGAAGGGACACGTCTCCCCCCACCCCTCCCCAGAGCATCCCCGTGGCTACAGACTCTAAGCTGTGGCCTGGCACGTGGCCCACACCTGCAGTCACAGTTACCCAGGAGGCCGAGGCAGGAGCACTGCAAGTTCAAGGCCAGCCTCAGCACAGAGCAAGGCTGCCAAAAGTAAGAAGGCCGGGGTGTGGCTCAGCGTCAGAGCACTGGCTTAGCACCCGTGGGCCCCGAGTTCCATCCCCAGGACTGCAAAAGTCAAAGACGACAAACAAAACACGCCCCCCCCCCCCGCCCCCATAAGACCTACAGCTCTAGGTCGTGTTGCTCAGAGTCAAGTTCTGGCTTCAGTATTTATTAGCTGTGTGACCTTGAGCAGGTAACTCCATGTTTCTGATCCCCTGTTCCTCAGCCCAACTAGAGGGTTCTTCTGGGAATCGAGTGGGGTCGTCTCTACCGAGGGATCAGCCATGGCTTCTGTCTCTCGGGAAAGAGGAGCGTGACGCAGCTGTCCCTTCTGTGCCCGTGTGTGTCAGCCTCTGCTGCATGACGCAGTCACACTTTTGGTGTCTGGTCAACCTCCTGACGACCCTGCCACCAGGACTGGGGATGTGGCTCAGGTATGGGCAGGCTGGCTCCGGTCGTAGGTGAGCCACCCAAACACACAAGTGGGGCCACGGGGTGAGGTCCCAAGCCAGCGGAGGAGGCGGCGGCCTTGGCGCCCAGGGCAGACTTGAACTTGCCCTGTCTGGTCTTTGTCCTCTCTCCTCTCTCGGCCACTGAGCCACGTCCCCAGTCTTGTATTTTATTTAGAGATCCAGGGTCTCGCCGAGGCTGGCTTTGAACTGGCGGTCCTCCTGCCTCAGTCTCTCGAGCCGCTGGGATTAAGGCGTATGCCACCGTGCCCGTCCCCACCAGGGTCTTGCACAGGCTAGGTCCACACTTCACCACTGAGCTCCACGTGGCCCCGAGGCCTGGTCCTTCCTGAACTGGACTGTGGAGGTCGGGAGCTCGGGGCACCTTGGGAAGGAGGCTCCCTTGGGTGGCTACGGGCCTCTGGGGCCCCGGGATCTCTCCCGAGGTGCGCCACCTGGGGTCTGGGCTGTTTGCATCCGGCTCCTGGGGCTCTCCGGCAGCCCCTGCCCCTCCCATGCCTTTCATTTCTCTTTGGCTCCAAGGAAACATCCCACCTTCCCCTTCTCCTGGCCCGTCTTTCTCCCTAGCGTGGTGATGGCGTGACGTCACTGACCACAGTTTTATTTTCTGGGACCAGGGGATCTTCTTTCGTGCCTCCCACCCTTCCCCCGCCGTGGCCCCTGCTCCTGTCCAGCGTCCCTGCGGCAGCCCAGAATACTCCCAGCTGTGAGATGAAGGTCCCGGAGTTTAAAATTGCAACTGGGTCCTATTTATACTCCAGCCGGAAGGAGGCTTTGTGCAGTGAGTGGCTTATTTTGTTGTGGCAGCGACGGCTCACACCACAGGCAGGAGCTCGGTTCAAACCTCGGTGGGGACAAGTGGGTGGCGGGCAGTCTTCAGGAGTGGGATGGCCCCAGCCTGCCCAGCAGCCTCTGGTCACACGTCCCCGGCAGGGCCCTGTGGTCAGTGGAGGAAGGGCTCTGTGCCTGCTAGTTAAACGGCTCCTGGGTCAGGAAGGTAGTGCAGGCTCGGGGGGTGGAGGCCGCACAGGTGAGTGGGGAGAGGCTCCGCAGGCCGGCACTGCTCCTGTGAGGTTTGGCCCGAGGGGTGTTAAAGATTTTTTTTTTAACCTATGCCCAGATTTAAAAACTGGGACCTTTCCTATGACATTAGAATTTCTTGACAAATGTTGAGACTTGGCCAACCTCGGCCTGTTTCCTGACAGCTGCTGGCGGCCAGTTGCTTGAGACCTGGGTGAGCGCCTTTGAGAGGAGCCCAAGCCCGTCTGTTCTCTCGCCCTCTTTCTCTTTTCAGCGCTGGGGCTGGAACCCAGAGCCTGGTGCATGCCAAGCCTGCACTCCACCCTGACCATGCCCTCAGCACCCGGGAGTGTTGGGACCCTCAGAGAGCCTGAGACCTTCAGGTCTCCTTTGTCAGGCGCGCTCCTCAGGGCTGAGTGAGCATGGTGACAGGGGCGCAGACCACCCTCAGGACGCCCGGTTAAACCTGAACTTCCAATAAATGACGACTTTTTGGTCACAGTACCTACCCCAGCTATGACCAGATGGGCACATCCGGGGCCTTCTCCGTTGAGCGGCTTTGTACACAGTTCTACAGAACTGGCCATGCTACACTGTGCAGCTTGTGCCACTTCTCTGAGGCTGCCCCGACGTGCCAAGGTGCCTATCAGAGCAGGCTTTGAGATGGGGACTCCAACCTGCCTTCCACCCCTGGCCCCGCCTCTTGGTAACGTAGGACCTGGGGCAGGTTACCTTGCCTCTCTGAGCCTTGGTTTCCTCGTCCCCAACACAAGGAGGACAAGGATGGCTGTGTTACCCCTGCTGGTACTCACGTGTCTCATCTCTGAACGGTGCAGAGCAGATGGCCACTGGCCTTGGCCAGCCCGCGGTGGCCGGGAGTCATTGCTACCTGAACCAGCCTGCAGAGGTTTGGGGAGGGAAGGGTCTGGGAGGGCCAGGGAGTGACCTAAGGCTGAGTTGGCTTAACCAAAAATAAACAAGCAAAGGCAAGAAGCAGCAGAGGAAGGGTGCCCGTCTCCCTGGAAACCACCGCTGGCCGCAGGACCTTCTCGTTCCAGGCGCGGGAGGTGGAGGCGGCCATCGAGGGGCCACTCGTGGCGCGGGAGGACTGCAGCCTGGCGACCTGGTGAGTGGCCGGGAGGCGCGGCTGGGAGCCAGGCCGGCGGCAGGGGCGACCCCCGCTCGGGCAGCGCGCCCCGCCCAGTGCCGCCCGGCGGCCATCTTGACCCTCTCCCGGGTCGGCCGCTGCAGGGGGCGCGGCGCGGCCACGAGGTGGCGCCCTGGAGCGGCCACGCGGCGGCCGGGGTGGGGGTGGGGGGCGCTCTACTAACTCCCGCCGCGGGGACCGGGGACGGGGGACGGGGACGGGGACAGGGGAGGGCCGTGCGGGCGGCCGGGAGGAGCCCTCTGTCCCTCTGCCCTGCCGTGCGCCCCCCTCTGCACCCGGCCCCGCAGGGAGACGTTGCCAGCCCTGTCCACCAGCGGGCGTGCAGCCCCGGGGGGGCCATGGTGGAATTTTCTAGAAGATTCCAAGCTCTGTGAAGGCAAACCAGGAACCCAGGGTGGGGGCTCCTGCCTGGAGGTCCAGAGCACCCCGTCTTGGGACCAGGCCTCCCTTGCCCCTGAGTGGACCAAGGCTGCCAGGCTGGGCCTGACCAGGAGACCTAGGGCCCTGTGAAGCTCAGGGTCCACAGCCAGGTGTTAGAGGGTGCCCAGGGGGTGACAGTGACCACAGCCCCAGACGTACACCCAGCACGAGCTTTGTGCCAGGCACAGGCATCTCGGTGCCCACCCTGGGCCAGCCTCTGGGGACACTGTAGGGAACAAGATGGGAACCGGCCCAGGAACCAGGTTCTCATGCAGAGGTGGCTCTACCTGGTGGCAAGGTGACCAGAGGGACTTTTTACAGCCAAAGAACCTTCTTCCTCACAAGGTTGGCCCTTCTCCTGCCCAGGTCCTGAGATGAGCTGGGGACAGAGTCAGATCCATTCCCAGCCCCTGGACCCTGTCCACAGAGGCGGATGGTCCAGCTGGACCAGCCAGAGCCACCATGGATGCAGGGACGAGGGTGATGTGAGGCCGGGGGATCTCAGAGCAGAGGCTGTCCGGGCCCCCTGGGGAACCGGAGGCTTACAGAGCAGGCGGCCTTGGAGTTGGGGCTTGAGGGAGGAACAGCAGAGAAGGTGGGTCCGAAGACGGTGCAGACTGATGACCAAGGACATCTGCGTGCTCACCTCCCCGCCCATCCCCACACCTCCTGTGGAAGGAGGCCCAGGCAGCCTGAGAGACAGGAGAGCCGGGGCAGGAGTCCACATGGACGGGTGGACAGAGGTCACACCACCGCCCCGTCCTGGAAACCCAGCTGGGTGGTGGGGACTCTGGGTGCTGCCAGGAGCCCCGAGACTGCAGGCAGCACAGGGAGGTCCCCAACCCGCGCGAAGCCCTGAATACGGAGGTTGGGCACAGATGACTCCCGGCCCCGGGCTGCCGACAGCTCTGTTGATGTTTCTGGGAAAAAAATGGAATCAGCTGCTGATATTTTTAGAATTTCATGCCCAAAATCTGGATTTGTGGCTTCTCTTGGAGAAATGGATATCTGGTCCCCCTGCAGGGCCTGTCCCCTCACCCCCTGCAAGCATCTGCCCCTATGGGTGGCAAGTGTGACCCACCCCAGGGATGGCCACCCTGGGCTTCTGTGTGTTGTGACAGGGTCCCCGTTCCAGGACATGGAGGGAGCGGGTCCCCTGTGGCAGCGAGTCTGCCTCAGGGTGTCTGCATAAGGGATGTGCCCAGCCCGCTTGTCCACCCACGGTGCCTCTGTGGCCCCGGGGGGCGTTTGGGTTTACGGTCCCTCACCCGCGTTCTGTGTGGTGCCACAGATGTCCCCGACTGTCCAGGCCTGCCGTGCCAGTGCGTGTGCCCCGTGTCAGCAGGTTCCACGGCTGTGGAGGGGCATCGGTGGTCAGCCTGAGGATGGGACCTGCTTCTCTTTATAACTGCTCTAGAGTCTAAGGTAGGGATGAGTGGGGACCCTCAGGGAGCAGGTGACGTCATGTTGTGGACCTCTCATGGTCCCCAGCTCCTCTCAGCCTTCAGAATCACTGATGAGTCCCGAGGTCCCAGCGTGGCCTGGCTGGCACTGGTGGCTTGTGGAGAAGCCTCGTCCTGTTAAGACCAGGCCACCAGAGACCGAAGCCCAGCTTCCTTTCTGATGTGTTAATCTGTCCACCAGCCTGTCCTTGGTCCCCGTCTGTGACTGAAATTCACTGCTCTGTCCAGGGACCTGTTCTGTTAGGACCCACGGTTGGTACACGGAGCTCGGGTCTGTGGGCCGCCAGGCAGAGCCCGGGCTTTACCTCTCGGAACCTTGTTTTCTCCTGTGTAACATGGAGATGACGGTTCCTAAGGTCACAGCCGGAAACTGAGTGGTGTAAAGCAGCAGTAGATCCATTCGGTGGAGTACCTCAGGGCACAGAGGGGACAGCTCATCAGAGCCCGTGGCTCTACTGCCTGTCCATGTGGCTGCTTGGGCTTCCTCACTGCATGGCCGTCAGGCCACCATAGGCAGGAAGTGGAGTCTGTCAGGTCCCGTGAGGCCCGGATATGGAAACTGACACAGGGTCCCTTCCGTCACACTTTACTGGTGAAAGTAACCACGGAGCCCACCAAGAACCAAGAAGGAAGGGTGAGGACCCCCTTCATGGAGGAATGCGGCATCCCAGTCTGCTGTGACCTACACTGGAATAGCTGAAGCAGAGGTGTGCGCTTTGTTCATGTCTCTAGAATGGCTGAGATTTTAAAACCACCAAGACAGCAAGTGCTCGCAAGGATGAAGCACAGCTGAAGCTCACCCGCTACCCATGGACGTGCAAAACAGTAGGGCTGCTCATCTACACCCTGCTCTTCCTAACCTGAGGCCATTATAAAACACAAATGAAAACCAGTGTCCACACAAAGGCTCAGCCCTGTCCCAAAGACCACAGACTGGGAGAAGCAGCCCCAATGACCATCAGCAAAGTGGTGGGGAATCGATGGTTTATGGAAATACTACTCGGCAATGAAAAAGGTGGGGGCTCCTGTACCCAGCCACGTGGATGAGTCTCGCAGGCACGCTGTTGAGAGGGGGAAGCCAGACAGGAGGCACTCTGGGCCACTCATTCCTGGGAAGTCCAGAAAGGCATGCCGGTCGACAGTGTCAGCACTGGAGGGAGTTCGGCTTTGGATGGGAGGTTGTGTGGGGAGAGGCAGGGAGGACTTCCTGGGTGACGGGTGTGTTCTGCCTCCTGCTCTGGTTGTGGTCGCACAGAGGTAAGCACATGTTCAGATCCAGGCCCACCGAAGACCTGGCCCTTCATGTCGTCCACACTCAATTAACCATTTCTGAGTCCAGTGTCGGCCACACACCCATAAACGGCAGCTGCAGAGAGGCCCGGGCAGTGAGGTTCTCCAGTGACGGGATCTGAAGGGCCTTCCAGCTCCGGCCCTGGGGGCCGCCCCAGGCCCACCCCCGGGAGCCGACTGCCCGCTCACAGGCAGGAAAGTCCCTGCTGGCCGAGGCCCAGCAGTTGCATTAGGAATGTGCCTGGGTCACGTGCCGTGGCTCTCCTTCCTGGGGGCAGGAAAGGTCCTGCTCTGTGGTGACGTCAGCACCTGCTGATGGACGTGGGCTCCGGGAGCGGGGGACAGGCTGGGGGAGGGTCTGCCAGGCCTGGGCTAACAGACCTGCTGAGTGTGTGTCCTGCAGAGCCCCCCCGAGCGCCGATCTTCTGTCGCCTCCGCTGTCCTCCGAGTGCGGCCTGCAGACTCAGATGCCACCACGTGCTGCGGGTCGGGTGTGACCGAAGAAATGTGCCACTTACCTCTGACTGTCCTCCAAGAGGAAAGTGCCCTGTGGCCACGGACTCCACGTTAGGAACGCCCTGGGGAGTGGCGGGCTCTGTGGTTAACCCAGGGGACCCCTGTCAGCTCCAGTGGATTGTCACTGTGTGGGACACTGGCGGGCTCCGTGTGACCAGCTCTTTTGACAAGAAGCTGGGAATCAGGGCTTCCCAGGGAAGCAGCCTGGCTCTGAGATCTTGGCCTCGCTTGGCTGGGCTGTGGGTCTCGGCTTTGGGTGTGACGGGGCAGGGCCCGCAGGAGCCGCCTGCAGAGCCGTGGGGCACGTGGCCTGGGACCACCCTGACTGGGGTCCCAGCCCCCCACGGCCTCGCTCCTTTGTTCTCTGGGCCTGTTTTGTCACCTGCAGCATCAGGCTGGGGTGGACCAGGGCCTGCTTCAGAGGATCTGTCCCCAGCACATGGACAGCAGAAGTGCCTGGGGGTTCGTGCCCTCTCGGTTGGCCTGCACTGAATGCCCCTGACGTGGGCTCTCCTGTCGCCAGCCCACGCGGGAACCCTACAGGTTCGGGGCTCTCCCAGCCGCTGGGACCTGGCCCTAAGTTACTGCGGCAGCCCTGCCCTCGCGCCTGCAGCTTCGGCCCAGGAGACAGGGCTCCTGAGGGCCTCTTGCCCACGGCCCCTCTGTCCTTCAGGTTTGGAGAAGGGGGGGCGGGTTCCTGGATCCTCTCCACTGTCCCCCCAGACCAGCCCCCACTCTCCCCACCCCATCTGCCGCTTTAGAATCGACAGAAACCCTGGCGGTTGTGGCCAGACCTTGCCACGGAGTGGGTCGTCTGCCCTCGGCTGCGCCAGGGGTGGGGTGGTCGCTGGCCCTGCGGAGGGCAGCAGCTCCTGGCGAATGGCCTTGGGAGGAAAGGGAGGGTCTGAGGGCTTTTCCCTGTCCCAGGTGACAGCACGGGAGGGTGGGGACTGTGCCGGAGCCCAGGCTGATCTGGAGCCTGGCTGGTGGCACGGAAGCCATCCGTGGCCGAAGATGAGCCCTGAGCCTTGGCTCTGCAGAGCGCCCTTGCCTTCTGTCCCTTACAGACCCTCCGGAGCTCTCGCGGACTGTCCCCCACCCTCTGCGTGTCTGGCCAGTGAGCGGGCAGCGGCGGGTGCTGCCTCTGCCTGGCTCCCACGACCCCTCCTCCTGCCCCAGGCCAGGCTCAGGTGCCCCCGGGCACAGTGGCGTGTCCCTTGGGTCCCTCCGGCTGGGGCAGTGTTGGTCTCTCTCTTGCTCCTCCCGGTCCCACAGTGTGGTGACGGAGCGGTCGGGTGTCCGGTAGATGGTCCCCGATTTGGGTTTCCCGTGGTGGGACCGGGGTTTGGTTCACAGCACCACGGGAGGGGCCTTCTCCTCACTCTGCCGGGGGCTCACGGGGCCCACGTGGCATCGTGCTGGTGTGGCCTCGGCTGCCCTCCTGGAAACCCCCTGCTCCCCCACGTTTCCGTGTCCTGTCCCTGGGTGTCTCTCCCTCGTGCCTGCCCGGGTCCCTCGGTGTCCTTGGGGACTGGTTCCAGGAGTGTCTCTGGACACTAAAATCCCAGGAGGCTCACATCCCTGATGTGAAGTGGCTCAGCACTTGCACGTGGCCTGTCCCCACTCTCCGGGGACTTTATTTTTTTAATGCAGAGCTGGGGTTGGGACCCGGGCCTGTACCTCCGAGCCCCACGCAGCCCTCCTGTCACTTCAGATGGTCCCTGGGTGACTCTGATGCCTAATGCCCGTGCCACGGCGGTGCCCGTGCCCTCCTGTCTAGAGAGCGAGGAGGACATGGTTCGCGCTGGGCACAGACAGGTTTTTTCTTAGTATTTTGACGGGTGGTTGATGGACACCAGACGTGTGGCCCACGGGTGTGGAGGGCACCTGCATTATCGGCTTCGGGTTAGGATCCAGTGACACATTATCATTTGTCACTAGAGTGTTCCCGCCTGGCTATTGCTCTCCAGGCTGGCCCCTGTGCCCTTTGACATGTCCCGTGTTCCCTGACTGTGGTACGGAGGTGTCCCAGGCTCATCTTACATGTTCCTGTCCAGCCCTGGGCCCACCCGTGTCTCTGCTTAATGCTGAAGTTGGAAACTTGATACCAGAACCCTTGGGCCGGGGGCGGGGGGGTGCCTCGGAGGGCAGCGTTCACTCACCATTGGTCCCGTGTTCCCCAGGGGTCCGCGGGAGAAGCCCTGGTTCACATCCTCATCTTACAGATGAGAAAACCGAGGCTGGGGCAGGCAGGGACTGGCCTGGGGTCCTGGAGAAGGGCTGCCACACGCACCCTCAGGACTGGTCTTTGTCTTGGTGGAGTCGGCATGAGAAAGAGGCGTCCCCGAGAGTGCTGGGCTCGGAGCCAAGTGCCCAGGAGACGGTGGCACCATGACCAGAGCTGAATTCAAACACCGTCCTGAGCCCGGGTCCAGCTCCTACTGTGTGCACTGGTGCTCCTCAGACCGTGGGCCCCAGAACCTGACTCCGGTGTCCGAGGAGCCTTGGCTGAAGGGACTCCGCCCGCAGAGCAGGCGACGGGGCATGGGGACAGCGTGTGACAGTCCTCCCCCAGTGGGTCCCCAGTGTCGGAGAGCCATGGGGACGCGACCACAGGAAGGCACACTCTCTTGCGCACATGCAGAAGGTGGCTTGGCCTTGGCTCTGAAACAAAACGGAGGCTTCAGTGCCCCTCCGGCCATGACGGGAGGATGTGGCTGCTCAGAGTTCCCGGTCCCCTCTCGGGTCCTTGCAGGCTGAAGAAAGTGAAGGTTAAATGAGGTGGTTCAAGAAAGAACAGCCCAGCACCCACGTCGCGGGTGCCTGGCCGGCGAGCTTCCTGGCTTGTGTGACGTCATTAATGGAGGTTAGTGACAGTCATCAACCCACTAGTTGGTCGATTCCAGCGCAATGGAAACTGGACCCACCTCGACTCTGGCTTGGAGCGGAGATTCCGAATCTTGCGAGTGCGCGGGGTCCGCGGTTTGCGCATGAAGATGTCCAGCCTGGGCTCTCGCACGCGGGCTTGGTTTTCAGGTCAGTGAATAATCCCTGGGTGAGTGGGGGTCCCCTCTGGAACTCCACGTGGTCCTCGATGGATGCTACGTGGCCTCGTGGCCGTCAGTGGGGCCTGTGTGGACCCCTGGGCCCCGCGGCCGTAGGAGGGTGCAGTGACGCGGCCTCACGCCTTCTTTTTCAGATCGGGAGCGACACTTCACAGACGGTGGAGGAAAACGTCCCAGTCCTTAAGGCCAAGGTGACAGAAATGCGTGGCATCTGTGCCAAAGTGGACGGCTGGAGGTATGTCCAGGATAAGGGGGTTCCCTGTGACTGCAGGCCGGTCTGACCTTGAGGGTGTCGGCACTGGGCCGGCGGGGAATGACAAGAGTTTGTTTCCACTATTTAAAAATTGAGCTATTTTATATAAAAATCTGAATTTGAAGCTTCTTCTGGAAGCCAGAAGCGCTGACAAGCTGAGGTCCACATTCCTTAAGTCCTTTAATCTCCTTATGTTTCAAAGCACGAACACACGGGATGGGCACAGCCTAAGGACAGCTCGGTGGATTTCCATGTGTCAACCCCACATGAAGGTGACCCAGATGAGACCGAGCATCTGCAGACCCTAGCCCCCCCCTCCCTCCCTTTCTCCCCCTCTTTCTCCTGGGTATTGAACGTGGGGCACCGAGCTCCATCCCCCATCATTCTTGTTTGTTTTTTGGTTTTGTAACAGAATCCCCTAAGTCGCTGAGGGTCTCACCCACTTGCTGAGGCCGGCCTCAAACTCGTGATCCCCCTGCCTCCGCCTCCCGAGTCGGTGCAGTCTCAGGCTGCATTCTCCCATAGGTGCTCCCTTTGCCACAGTCCCCACCGGGCCCCGTTGCCCCCCACTGACTCCTCTCCCCGTCTGGTGCTTGGCTCCGTGTCCCTCCGCGTCCCGCTCAGAGGCTCAGCGTCTCATTCCCCCCGCTGCTGGGCAAGGCTGGTTCCCTCCCTGTCCCTGTCCCTCATCGCCCTGGGCAGTGAGCCCGTGCCCTGGAGCCCCCACTGGTCATGTGGGGCCGGAGCCTAACCTCTCGTCCGTCCACCTGTGGTCCTCGGCCTGGGCCCTGGCCCCTTGCTCAGCAAAAGACCAGGAGACAGGGCTCTCGGTGGCTCAGTGGTCACCTGGCTGGAGGGCCGGGCCCGCAGAGCAGCAGAGGGAGCCAGCAAGGCGGTCAGTACTGACTTAGCAGAGAATTAACATTCTCGTGGGCAGAGAAGGAGCAGGGCTAATTAAAGCCCTGCCCTTGGAATAGCTGATTCATTCAGATTTTACTCCACGCGTTTGAAAGAGGAAAAGGAGCTGGGGGGTCTGTGCCGAGGGCCTCACCAGGGCCCGGCTGGCGGCCACTCCCTCCTGGACGGGCAGGCTATGAGTGCCCCCAGGGGGCTGTCACAGCACAGCCAGGGGCACAGACCCGTCCCGCAGAGGAAGGCGCGGGACCAGCATGTCCCTGATGGCTCCCTTGCTGCGGTGGCCAGTGACGAGGCCAGAAGCCCGCAGGGCCCCAGGCTGGGCAGGTGCAGGTGTGTTCTCTCTGGGGCTCGGGGGAGTCTTTCCTCCTCCACCTCCAGCCTCGCGCACTCTGCCCCCACTCCCTCGGGGGAGGACCCTCCTGGGGATGTGGGCCCCTGGTGGCGCAGGGTGATGGTCCAGGCCGGGAGCCTTGGCCGAGCCACCTGCCCGGTCTGTTTTGCCAGTGGCGTGGCCTGTCCCGGGGTCTGGGACAGAGTGTCTGGGGCCACCGCACACGGCCGACCGCTCGCCCGGCCAGGCTGCCGCTGTGCAGGGAGGGGAGGCCGGGAGGGTCCGCAGGCCCCTGGAGGGGACCTGGGCAGCTGCGGGCAGGAGGGCAGGGCCGGCACAGCTCAGGCAGAGGCCCGGCGGGAAGGAGGCTGAGGCCCTGAAAGAGTCCCGGGGCAGAGGGCCGTATGAGGAGCGGGGCTGGGGACATGGGCGCAGCAGCCAGGCCCAGGGCAGGGCGTCCAGGGGCCGGGCCTTGACACACCGGGGCCGGCGAGCTCTGCCTTGGGCAGTCCCGCATACGGCTCCGCCCATGAGAGGCCACTGGGACCCCTCCCTCCCACCCTCCAGTTGTGAAACACAAAAATGTCTCCAGATGTCTCCAGAGGTCCCCTGGGGGGTGACTCCTGGCTTTCTGGTCCCAGTGTGTGAGCCCCCATTTCCCTGCAGAAGGAGAATTGCTGCGCGGATGGCGTCAGGCCCAAATGCTCCTGTGTTCAACGAGCGTCTGTTGAACCATGGACCCTCCCTGACACGGTGCTGGGACATCTGAGGTGGGACCCTTGGTCCCCTGCTGTCCGCTGGAGGACCACCAGACGGGGACCAGGATGGGTCTGACAAGGAGCTGTGGGAGCAGCCCAGGGGGCTGAGCAGAGCCAGAGCGCAGGACTTCCCTAGGATGGCCTTTCTGCTAAGGTCTGCAGCACGCCCTGGAGAATCCAGGCAGGGAACAGCACGTGCAAAGGCCCGGGGGCAGGAAAGAGCAAGGCCCTCGGCTGTAGAGCTCCAGGTTAGGGATGGGCAAAGGACCATCAAAGGGGCCCCTGTCCCTTTTCCCCTGAGAAAGTGCAAATTGATCACAGTAGCACCCTTTATCTGTGTCTCACTTTCCATGGCTTCAGTTACCTGTGGTCAACCTCAGTCCAAAAATATCATGTAGAACGTTCTAGAAGCAAACACTTCATAAGTTTTACCTCTTGTGCCAGCCTGAGCAGGGTGATAAAATCTCACGCTGTCTACCCAGGCCACGCATCACCCCCTCGTCCAGGGCACCCTGCTGTACAGGATCCCCACCTCTGGTGACGTGGCAGCCCTGCTGGCCTGTCGCAGGCTTGTGCTCCAGGACAGGGTGACACAGTCATTTTACTGCCAGACGTTGTTAGGATTGCTCCGTTTGCCTGAGCGGTTGGCGGTCTCCTGCTGGGCCAAGGTGTCAAGTTTGTTGTGAAGCGAGGACAGGAGAAAACAGAGCGCCCCCCGCGGGTCCCCAGGAGGGCAGCCCCTGTGGGGGGTCCTGTGTCCAGGGCCTGTCGCCAGGCTGGGCAGCCACCTGCTGTCTCACTGCAGGCCACCTTCTCGGGAAACCCCTCAGCAGCCCTGGGCCCGCAGGTCCAGCGTCCCTCTGTGGCCTGCCCTGGACTCCTCTCCACGGGGGCCGAGCCGCAGTGGCCTTCAGCGTCTGCTTCCCCTCAGTCACCCGACGCCCGCCTCACGGTGGGGTCCCGACTTCCTTCTGTGTCCTGGCTGAGCCGTACCCCAGCCTGTAGGCGAGCCCGTGGCCACTGTCCATCATCAGTTGATGGACGTTGGGTGGCTTGGACTTGGCTGTGAGGAGCGATGCTGCTGGACCTCTGTGGGTGGGCGTTTGTGGGGGTCTTGTTTGGTGTGGGGTCAGGGCTGGGTGGGGGAGCTGTGGCCACGGGGACTCCTAGCCCCTCCAGCTGTGTCCCGAAGCGGCTGCCCTGTTACTCCAGTGGCCGGTCCCAAAAGTCTTGGTGGAGGTTGTGAAGGGGCCTGTGAACGGAGCCGGCGCTGCTGCGGGGCCGGTGCTGGAAGGCCACCCCATTCCCTGCTGGGAACAGCTGGAGTAGAGCGGTAACTGTCCCCTTCCGTGGAGTAGGACTCTCTGGGCTGCCCGAGAGTCTCCCCAACATTGAGCCTGAGGGGCGCTTCCCTGTATCAGCGCCCCGGGGGCACAGCGTTGCTCAGAGAGTTCTCTGTGACCGGGTCCCCAAGGCTCCAAGAGGGCACGACTCCTGTAGCAGAGGAGAGTTCGCGTTTCTGCCAGCAACATGAACCGTGGGACAACCAAAGAGGAGCTGGGAGAACCCCGCGGTCCCCGGGGCGGTGCAGAGCAAGGCAGCCGGGCCCGGGGCTGGCCATCCAGGGACCGCAGCCTCCCAGAGCCCGCGTCCTCGCCGGCCAGCTGGGGACATGCCGTCGCCCCTCACATGGTCCAGGGTGCGGTGAGCCGGCAGCCCTGCCTGGCACCACACGGGCGTCAGAAGGACAGGCAGTGACGAGGTGGCAGCCGTTGTCACTGAGAGAAGCAGCCTCGTCTGGAGTGACGGCCACGCTCTGCCTGCCACTGGGGGCCCTGGGTGACTGGCGAGTCAGTGCATTCACCCTGAGACCACCTGCTCTCAGAATCCGCGGGACCCACCCGGCGGGACTCTCCGGCGGCACTTGGTCCCCTGTCAGTCGCGCAGGGCGCCTGCTGTGGGCTCTGCGGGCATGACACTGGCCTCCACCGCCGCGGCCCGGGGCCGGCCCCGCTCCACAGAAGAAAGGCGGAGGCCCGCGAGCAGGGACTGGCCCAAGGCCCCGAGGAGGGACCTGCCCGTGGGGGCTGTGAGGACTGTCCCGGAGCGCGGAGTGGCCCTGCCTGGACGGCCCACACCCTGCGGCTGGGCCGCAGGCTCCGCTCCTCAGTAAACCCGTGCCCAAGCCTGGCCACCCGCCTCCTGCCGCCTCCCAGCGGCCTTTTCCCCCAGAGAAGGGCAGGGGGACCCCCAGGCCCCAGCTGTCCACCTGTTCCCTCTGTCCCCTCTGCCACTGCACCCTGGCCTGGGGACAGACGAGCTGGCTTCATCCCAAGTCAGGCCTCAGGCCTGGCCAGCGCCAGCCTCCTGTGGCAGCTTGGCCCTGCTGCCCTGGCAGGCGGCGGCGGAGCCACAGCTGGAACCAGGGCTGGAGCCACGGCCAGAGCCTCGGGGGGCCTGCGCTCCCCCCACCTCGGCTCATGGGAGGGTGAAGTCGGAGTTGGCTGGAGGAAGGGGACCCACTCCCTGGTCACCTCCAGATGTGCTGGCCAGGGACTGCTGCGGCCAGTCAGAGCAGCTCCCCCGCCCTGGGGCCTCACACACACGAACCACAAGCTCACACATGCTCACACTCACACACTCATGCATACATACATGTACACATACTACACACACACTGCACACGCTCACAATGCCCCCCACATGCACACACACACATACACTCTCAAACACACCCACAGGCACACACTTGCACTCACACACATACACATGCTCACAGTGCCCCCCACTCACACTCTGGCCATCCAGAGACCTCACACTCCCTCACACGCTCCCATGTACACGTACATGTGCCCCACATGTACGCTCACATTCACACGCACACTCATGTGTACACACTCATGCACACATACACTCACGCATGCCCACACATACACAGCACTCACATGCTCACACATAGCACATACACAAACTCACACTCACACATGTGCACACACATCCTCACACATACACAAATACACTCACACACATGCTCAGGTGCACACGCTCCCTCATGCCTACATACACATGCTTGCATGCACACACAACACACACACAGGCTCACGCGCACACATGCACACCCTGCACGCGCATGCCAGGTGGCGCCTCAGCCCAGCCGCAGCCAGAATCAGGCAGCAGCACCCAGCGGACGCCTCGTGTTGCT
Organism: Ictidomys tridecemlineatus; assembly: GCF_052094955.1. Lineage (NCBI taxonomy): Eukaryota > Metazoa > Chordata > Mammalia > Rodentia > Sciuridae > Ictidomys > Ictidomys tridecemlineatus. Next base: position 193,259,484 of record NC_135481.1, on the reverse strand, counting down.
GAGAAGGTGCTCCCTCCCCGCTCCCTGCTCCCCCGTTCTCCCGCTCCCCGCTCCCCTGCTTTCGCATGCACCCAGGCCCTCTGGGGGCCCCTCTGTCCACCAGGCCCCAGTGCTGGCCCCGCACCTCCCCTCGCAGTGCCACATGCTGGAGACGGGTGACTGCACAGCGGCTCAGGGGCACTGTGGGGTCAGGTGGTCAGGGAGGACCTCTGACGGCACAGGTTAATTCAAGCCTGAGAGACAGGCAGGGCCACCCAAGCAGGGGGTGCCGGGCACTGGCCCCGTGGGAACAGAGTGACCTGGCCACTGTGGAGGAACCCGGGGACGGAGGATGGATGTGGGATGGGGCAGCGGGGAGGGCTGGGTGGAGGTGGCAGTGCAGGACACCCGGTGCCAGACCTGGTGCAAGGGCTGTTTCCACTTCACCACGGGAACGAGCGGGGGAGCCCAGGGAGGCGGTGCTTGTCTGAGGTGGCACTGCGCTGGCCACCTGAGTGAACACACACGTGCTGATGGAGAAAGGTGCGAAATGGCACCAGAGGTCACAGAGGACCGTGCCGGGCTCTCCGGGGCCTACACAGCATTTTTTAAAGTGCGGGTTTATTGCTGGCATGAATAAAAGCACAGCCTTTGCATAAAGTTGGAATGTCTTTTTTAAAAAATAATGACATCTAACATAATGAGCTCCCCCTCCCCCTCCTTCTCTCTTCCGTCAGTGCTGGAGATGGCCCAGGGCCTTGCACGTGCCTGGCAAGTGCTCTACCTCTGAGCCACACCCCAGTGAGCCTGTAATGTGTGCATTTAGCTTCTTTAATAAGGAGCTGTTGTCCGTTTTACAGATGAGAAAGTTGAGGCTAATAGGAATCAAGCAACTTGGGGAAAGGCGCCTGGCGGGGGAGAGGGGGACTTGGAGTCTGACCAGAGTCTGACTCCGACAGCTTTTTCAGTTGGAACCTCTGCACTTGAGGCCTTGGGCTGGTTGGTCCCCGTGGGTCTGGACCCAGCATTCCTCGGTCCCCACCTGGTCCTCTGCACCTGCCTGGCCCCTGGAGCCTTCCGAATCCCAGTGTTCATCAACTCTCAGAGTGAGCTTGGGGCTAAGACGTGTGTATGTTTTGCCCTGGGGATTGAAGCCAGGGCGCTCAACACTGAGCCGCGAGCCCCGACCTTTTGACTTTGAGCAGGGTCTCGCTAGGTTGCCGAGGGTCTTGCCGAGTGCTGAGCCTGGCCTTGAGAACTTGAGATCCTCCTGCCTCCGTCATCCGGGTGGCTGGGATCACCGGTGTGCGCCTCCAGGCCTGGCTGAGAAATTCCGTTCTTAATGATGATTTTTTGAAAAGGCTTTGAAACATGACAGACATGCTTTGAGTGCCTTCTCTACTGCTTCCCGGCAACGTGACTTTGGGCAGGTGACCCAGACTCCCTGTGCCTCAGTTGTCCTCCTCCGTAAAATGGAGGCTAAAAAGAGGGTCCCTGGGGGAGAAAGCCACAGGACACCAGCAGGACTGGGCAGATGCTGGCAGAAGCTGCCACCGTTACTGTTGGGGCACCTGCAAGCGTCTCCCCACCGAGCAGCCTTGCCAGGCCCTGCAGGGAGCCCTGGGCCTGGGGGAGGGAGGCTGGGGCCAGTGGTCAAGGGCCCGGTGGCCCTGGCAGCTGCGGGAGCTCGGCCAGGAATGTGCCCCAGGCCGCTGCAGACGTGGCTTCGTGGACTCCTGTCTCTCTGCCAGGCCTTGGTCAGGAGGGTTGGGCACCACCTGCCCTCCTGGAAGCCCACGTGCGTCAGGCCGAGCCGGACCACGGGGCCTTCCCGCAGGCCCTGCGGAGGTGACTGGGCTCCGCCGGGTTCCCCTCCTTCAGGAATGTGAGTATCTGCCCCCCAAAGTGAGGAGGGCTTCTCCCTGCTTCCTCCCAGACCCCGGAGCAGGGAGAAGGCTCAGGAAGTGGAGTTCAAAGGGCAGTTTCCCTTCAGCAGACAGGAAGTGGTCTGCCTGGCCCCAGGGCTGTGGGCGCTCACCTGGCCTCCCTCAGGCACGGGCCTCTCTGTGCCCTGCAGCTCAGCTGCATTTCTGGGCCTGCTCACGCCATGCACCCAAAGTTTATTAAGCGCCTACTGTTTGCCAAATTCTGTGCCCCACCTGGGATTACCACGGGAAGCAGAAGCAGCACCCCTCACTCTGTCCTTATAAACTAAGGACGATGACAAGGGCCACGTCCAGGACGAGGCCAGGATGGGCCTTGTGAGACTGCCTGAGTCAGCCTGAAGCAGGCGGAGGGGCCCGGAAGGTGGCCGTGTGCAGAGGTGTCCACATCCTGATCTGTCCTGGAGTCTCCCTACGACCCTGAGGATGGAGGGGTTGTTGTGTCCCTTTTTCTGACACAAAAATGGAGGCCAGACGGACCCTACAATGAAGACTCCACCACCACACATACCACTACTGACCCTCAGGCCCAGGGGACACTTGTCCACCTCTGGAGACAGTTGGTGAGCACATTACGGCCGGGGTGCTTCAGCCATGTGCCGTGGAGTCCCCGGGTGCTGATCAACGCCCCTCAATGCGCAGCAGACTCCCGCCCCGCTGTCAGGGTGCCGAGCGCCCTGGGGTGATGTCCGTGTGTCCTGTGCCACTTCCTGGGGCACTGGCTTCTCTCAGTGGCCTTTGAGAAAGGCCCCTTGGTTGTCACACCTGTCCTAAGCTGGGGAGACCCACCAAGGCCCAGGGACGGAGGGCTCACCTCAGGACACTAGCTGTAGTGGCTGGGGCCTGGTTGACCTTTCCAGCCTTGCCCCTGGGGACAGGCACCTGCCCCACCGGCTGCCCTGTCCAGCCGTACAGCGGTTCTCACAGTCCTTGGGCTCTGCCTGGACCCCTCTGTGCCTGTTGCCCTCTGTCTACAGCGCGCCAGGTCCTGCGGGCACCCAGGTGCACTTCGCGCCCCTGCCCAGCTGTGAGTGTCACCCAGCTCAGAGGGGAGCAAGCCCCTCAGCAGCCCTGGCACAGAATCGGGCCTTTGTAGGCCCCGGGGGCAGGCAGCAGTTGACAGGCCTGAGCTGTCCCCGGGAGCCACCCTCCAGGTCCAGGCCCCGGCTCCCAGCCCAGCTCCCTGTCGTCCTGCACCTGCCGGGGACATGCGCCCCTCACCTGGCTGCCTCCAGAGCTCGGAGGGGGCTGCACAGTGGCCTCATGGATCGCAAGGTCCAGGGTCCCCTCTGGACCCCTCTGAGACCGAGTTCACACCACTTCCTGCCTCTCTCCGAGCTCCCGCTTTCTACCTTCCGATGACAAATGAAGTCATGGGCTGCTTTTGTCCTGCCTTCCTTGGGTCACAGCGCACGTTCCTAGGTGACCAGGAGCCCAGCCTGCCCACTGACTGCTTTAGAGGCACACCAGGGGAGAGGGGACGGTGGCCTCGGCATGGCCTCCTGCAGCCCTCCTGACAGCAGGTGCCGAGTGGGGGCTCTGGGCTCTGCCCTTCCCCTCCCCTCTAGTCCGTGGTCTGCAAGGTTTCCACGGACGGGCCGAGGCTGCAGGGGGAGGTCAGTGCTGGGCTGGGCAGCCAGGCCTTAGGGTGCCCCAGCTGCTGCTGCTGCAGGGTCCGAGGTGTCTGGGCGGGCCGGGACCTGTTCCCTCTCACCTCCACCAGACTGCAGCGCTCGGCGGGGCCCGGGCACCTGTGGTGACTTGTTCCAGGAAGCAGTCCCCAGAGGTGAGTCATTCAGCAACTGGGGCTGAACTTGGCCCCAGCAGGCTCCTCTGGGGGAGGGGGAGGGGGAGGGAAGTGTGTGGCCAAGGGTTTCCCGGGAGCAGCTGCAGGGCCCCCACCCCCCCCTTTAAGTAAGTCTGCGCATGGCTGCTGCCTCAAAGGTGGGGGAACGAGCCTGAGGGGTCTCGTGGCCCAGGCAGGAGCCAGGTGCAGGGACCCAGGGCCAGGCAGTGCTGAACTTGCCACCAGAGGAGCAGGACCTCCGGATGGCTCTTCTGTCTGTCCGTCTGTCCTTATTCCCAAAGCCAGGATTCCGCGTCTGGGGTCTGTCCCGTCTGGGGTCTGTCCCGTCTGGGGTCTGTCTGCAGTGCCTTCCCGGGTGGCCTGCTAAGGCTGAGGCCTCAGGCGGGATCCACACCCAGGCAGCCCGAGGGGCCCAGGCAGGGTTGGGTCCCCTGGGTCATTTCCCTGGGGCTCAGCTGTCCCCCAGGGCTTAGCTCCTGCCCCCCACCTCCCCACCCTGGAGGCGGGTCTTGCCCTGTGCCCCTCCCTGCGCTCCCCGTCCCCACGGCCCTCCCCCAGCAGGTGTGGGGACCCTCCTGCAGCCAGAGGGAGAGGCCTCAGCCTTCACCCTGGAGCCCGCGGGCCTCTTGGGGTGTCCTGCCTTTCCTGCTCTTTCATCAGCTGGAAGGGGAGTTGGGGGTCGGGGACCAGGGACAGGGACAGGGAAAACTGGTTTCCAGCCCTTCCTTCCCTCCCCTCCCTCCCTCTGCAGCTGCAGGGGGAGGCCCGGGTCCCAGCGCCCCAGGCACAGAGTGCAGAAGCAGTCCCCCGCCATCCCAGCACAGGGGGCCCCGCCACCACCATGTGATCTGGGGCTGGGACAGGCCTGGGCAGCCCGAGGGGTGTGGTGGCCAAGGTTCCTTCAGGAGGTCCCCTGCTGAAGCCCGCGCTTCCCTCTGCCTTGGAGCCTGAGGGAGACACGCTGGGTCCAGTGGCCTGGCTCGTGGCACTGAGGCCCAGGAAGGGGTCCGTCCCCACTGCACAATGGACATGCTTTCCTGGTCAGCAGCCCGAGTCCTCCTGCTGCCCCACGTCAAGGTCCAGTTTTCAATGATGCGTCCACATGGCCCCTCAGTGTGCGAGCCTCCAGCCAGACCGGCCTCCCTGTCCACCCGGCCTCCATCCACGAGGCCTGTGAGATCTCCGGTCTCCGCCAGTGTTGTCTCCTGGGCCCGAGGGCTTAGCTGTCAGCCTGTCGCCTTGGAGGACAGCGTGTCTGGGGGGAGAATGTAGACGCCGACCAAATCCTAAGAACATCCGGTGGCCAGCTGCTCCCGCGGGGCCCTGGCCTGCTGGTTGAGAGGTCAGAGAGCCCTGGGGAGGGGCCATGGAGGCCAGGAGCTGGATGAGGAGGACACGCTGTCTGGGGCCAGGACGGGTGCTCCTGGCAGAGGGACTGCAGGCGCAGGGGCTCTGGGGCCGCGGGGCTTGGCGCTTGTGCAACAGCAGGAAGTCCGCGCAGGCTGGCCGAGGGGCAGCGGGTCAGGGAGGTGCAGGCGCCAGATCCTACAGGTCTAAGGCCACAGAGAGGAGTTTAGCACTGTCCGGAGGGGCCTGGGGAGGGTGTGTAGCAGGGTGACTTGGCCGGCTCTGCTTGCTGAGCCAAGGTGGCAGCGGACGTCACTGTCCTGTGGGCAGTGGGATGTGGGAGCTGAGTGGCGCCGGCCGAGCCGTGGGGTGTGTCCCGGGGAGTTTCCTCAGCCTGAAGGGTCCCTGCTGGGCCTTGAGCTCCGCGAGAGCCTCACCCCAGGGGTCTGGGACCCTCTTCTCACCAGAAAAGAGCCCTGGGGGGTTCCAGTTGAGCACCAGTGTCCCAGGCTCTGTCCCGAGGGAAGCTGCGGCCTGGCCCCGCACACCAAGCCTCCATCTGGCGGTGGCTCCAGACCTGTGCAGAGGGGACCATGGGAGACTCTGAACCGTAGGGAACCTCAGCAGATGCCCCAGGCCTGGCCCAGCCAGGGCCCAGCCCTCCCTTGGCACACGGGCCCGAGGCGCAGGGCCACCTGGCTAATGTGCCGTGAAGCGCTGCTGGTTTTCTGCGGGCCAAAGTGTCCACGGGGTGTCGTGGGGATGGAGTTTCCGACGGAGAGGAATGCGGTGCTTTCCAGGGAGCCTCTTGGGCTAATAGCGCAACCAAGTGAGGCCGCGTCCCTCCTGCCTGCTGGGCAGATGGATGGCGTCCTGGCCTCCACGCCTGGCCCACCTGCTCACCCCGCCCCCAGCAGGGCCAGCAGGGCCCGGGGAGGCTCAGACCTGCCCAGGACAGGCGTTCAGAGGAGCTGGAGGGAGAAGGAGCTGGGTCACAGGCAGGGCAGGGAGGAGCCCAGGAGATTTACCCACCGGTGCCCAGGGGGCCATCGGGTCAGAAATGAGTGTCTCCAGCGCAGGGCACGAGGGAATGCTGGGGCCAGGGCCAGCTGTGCCCCTCAACTGAGGGGTACAAATTGCTTGGCACCAGCCTTGTGTAACTGGGGACCAGAGGTGGCCAGGTTTTCCTATTTGGGGGAGAAAGCTAGACATTTGGGGTTGATGTGACTCTTCCAGGGTCTTACAGTCAGCAGCCAATTTTTCTAAACATCCTGGGGGACATCTGTCACAGACATGGTCTTACTCAGCACCCTCCCCAGCTTTGCATTTTAGGTGGGCGACCTGTCCCCCACAGGTCCCACCCATGTGGAGGCCTCTGAGACCAGGGAGGTCTGAGAGGACTCTGCGCCAGCTGCAGCGGGGCCCTGCAGCCTTTAGCAGGAGCCAAACTAAGAGCCACCTGGCAGCCAGCGTTTCATTGAGCATCTACTACACAAGAGGGGCTTCCTGTGCCTGGTCTCCATGTCCTATGATCACCCCCGAAGTGGACATCATGTGCCAGTTTGTAAGAAAGTGACCTGAGCATCAGAGAGTGTTGTTCACTTGCCCAGGGCCACACAGTGCAGGTCACAGAGCCTGGATCTGGCCCAGCCTTGAGCTTGTTCTCTGTCTCTCCCAACCTGTCCTCTTCCCCTGGGCGGGCCACAGCCCCGATGCCCGGGGTTGCAAACTAGAGATTCTCAGGCAAAATCGGCTCCAACCACACATGTTCTTGGCCTGCTTAATATCTGGATGGCTTTAATTTTAATTAACTGCCAGTATTTTTTCTTTGTTTATTGGGACTGGGGATTGAGCCCAGAGGTGCTTTACCGCTGAGCCACATCCCAGCCCTTTTTACATTCCTTTGAGACAGGGACTTGCTAAGTTACTGTGGCTGGCCTAGAACTTAGGATCCTCCTGCCCCGGCCTCCCCGGTAGCTGGGATGAGGCCGGGCGGCTGGGTCTGCTCATTCCCTCGCCAGCATTTAGCGCAGCAGGTGCTTGGTGAGGGCATCCAGTGGCGTTTCACAGGCCCCTGAGTCCTCCTGGCTTCAGACTTCTCTGGGGACGTCTCCAGGCAGTAGAGAGCCAGCAGCGTCATCACGGGCTGGGACGGAGGCCCAGGTGGTCTGGGCAGGGTGCCTAGGAGTTGTTGGTGGGTACCAAGTCTGGTGTCCCTCCCCTCCCACCCCTGTGGCCCCCAGCTCTGTCCCCTCCCTGCCCCTTCCAGCCTGGAGCAAGGGGGCTTTGCCTCCAGGGTCACCTCCCCCCTGCAGGATGCCCAGGAGGAGTCTGGCGGGTTGGCTGGTGGCGGGAGGGAGCATCCCCACCCCCGCCCCACCCTGCCCCCACCAGACCCAGGGTCCCCAGGCGCCTTCCCCCTGGGCACCGTGCGACTTGAGCAGGTGGCAGAAATCAACAGGACTGTGGGGGGGGGGGGCAGAGCGCCCCACCTGCCCAGCCCCTGCCAGGCGGCTGCCTCGCCCATCACAGCTATCTGGGGTGCGTGCTGGGGGTCGGGGCATGTGCGGGGGTCAGGGCGCCTGGCTGACTCTGGTTCCGAACCTTGTCTCAGGGGGATGGGGAGGTCCCCTCTGACAGTGAGGAGTTTTTGGGGGGCCCACCTGGAAGCAGCGTCACTTCCCCGTTGGGGCGCCCACTCAGCCTGGCCAGCAGCCTGGCCCCGCTGACGGCCGGGCCTGTGGCGCTGTGCCCTGCGAGGGAGCAGGCAGCATTCCCGCCTGACCCACTGGACTCCAGTCCAGGTGGCCTCAAGCCCCCCACTGTGACGACCAAAAGGCGCCCAGAAGCCGCCACGTGTCCCTGGAGGCAATGGCCTCGTGTTGGACACCGCTGGCCCGGGCGGCAGTGTTCGGTGAAGGTTCGTGGGGACACAGTTTAGTCCCCTAGCCTTTGCGTGTTCCTGTGGGTGTCGGAAATTTCCAAAATGAACAGCTCTAAGCTGCACCGGAGCCTAAGTGCGGGCGCCCAGGGCCGGGCCTGCGTGTGACCCTGCCGCCCGCTGCCCGGGGTCCAGGACCAGGGTCTCAGCTCCCCGGTCTGGTGGGGCCGGTGAGAACCGAGGCACAGGCCTCGCTGTCCGGTTGGCAGACTTCTGCCCTCCCCTGGGCACCGCGCTGGGCCGCGGCCTGGAGACGGGAAACGGGATTCACTGCGCGTCCTTACGCGGTGCTGGGTGCCCCGGGCCCCTTCCCCACCCCTGCTCCCTCCATCCTGGAGGGAATCGGGTTGCCATCATTGGCCACTGAAGTGTCACTGAGGCGGGCCCATGTGCCCCTGGTCAGCTGGCAGAGGTAAGAGCAGGAGCCGAGGTGTCCCAGCACATAGTAGGTGCCATGTGGGCCATGTGGACAGCAGCAGCAGGTCCTGGGTTCAGGGCACAGAGGGGCAGATGCCCCCGACGCTCAGCCGGAACAGCCCCTCTGGTGCCCAAGAAGCACTGGACCTTGGCTCTGCTCACAGTCCAGTCTCTGTGGGGAAAGGAACCACATCTCCTTAACCGGTGAACACTTCCAGGTGCCTGTTCTGGCAGATACTGTCACACCTTGTCACATTGCCAGGCCCACAAAGTCAAGGTCAAAGTTCCTGCTACTTGGGGAGCCCTAATGATTAACCTGAGAGTCTCAGGCAGAGGGGGAGATGCTGGTTTTAAATGGAGTGAGATTCGGAGCAGGGAGTGCAGGCTTGGGGCCTGGGCATCACAGAACATAAGCTATGAGGGCTCCTTGGCCCAGAGTGGGGGTCTCGGCCCCTGGCCTCCTTGCCCCTTCTGTCTGGCAGCTCTTGCCTGGGATGGAGCTGGTCCCAGAGCCCCCAGGCCGTGCCCCTTGCAGTGCATGTGGAGGCAGGCAGGAGGGGTTCAGATGACAGTAGGTGAGTGTTCAGTACTTCAAGAGAGATGGAAGCCGGGCGCTGTGGCGCCTACCTGTAATCCCAGCAGCTCGGGAGGCTGAGGCAGGAGGATTGCAAGTCAGAGGCCAGGCTCAGCAATTTAGCAAGGACCTGAGCAACTTAGTGAGATTCTGTCTCTAAATAAAAAATAGAAAGGGCTGGGGATGTGTCTTAGTTGTTAAGCATCCTGGGTTCAATCCTCAGTACCAAAAAAAAAATGGGGTGGGGGAGAGAAATGCAAGCGTGCAGCTGGGACCTTGCGTGTAGGGCTGGCAGTAGCCATGTTTGTGCTCCCGTGCCTCTGGAGCACCCGTGAGCCAGGCCTTCTGATTGACAGGTGAGCCACGCCTCTTAGTGGCTAAGTAATCCTGGAGCTTCTAACTGTTGAGGGTCCAAGTTAGAAGTGCAGGGGTGCTTGAGCTGACTCCTGTGGTGACCGTGGAGTTCGGGTGACCCACGTGAGAGCTGAGTGCATTTCACACCCAAAGTACAGCTTTACACCAGTGCACGGGCGCTCACGGGCTAATGAGGACAGTAGAGGGAGTGGACTCGGGAGCTGTGATAGTGACCCAGCCAGTCTTCACTGGGCACTCTGTGTCCGCCAAGTGCCCGGCAGCTCTGTGACGTCACGCCGACCGGGCAGGAGCTCTCCCACCCTGAATTCCAGATGGAAAGCAGAGGCACGGAGAGGTTGGTGACCTGGCCAAAGCCACTCAGCTGGAAAGGGAGACTTGGCCCTCTGAGGGTCTGGGACACAGTTCCTTGCACTGGAGGAAGGGACTCTGCTGTCAGGCTGGCAGCTCTGCGTGGGGCAGTTGATGTCCAAGTTCAAATCCTGGATCCCACTTCTACTCCCACCCTCCTCTGTCAGGGGATGGGCAGATTGGGGGGGAGTGTCCTCAGACATGAGTTCACAATGGCCCCCCAAACCTCACTTCTGGCTCTACAGAGAGCCTCCGGGGAGCTCAGAGCAGGTTTCTCCCTCTGCCCCCAGCCCACCCTCCCCCACACGCTTCTCCAGCCTCTGGGCTCTCCCTGGGGCCAGGCTTGACTCCTTCCTCCAGGCCATCCATCTCTGCTCCTGCCCATCCCTGGACCACCTGCAGGAGCCAGGCTGCTGCAGGCCCTGGGACACGGACAGCAGAGCTGGCTCCTGCTCCTGGTGCCACGCACCGGGGGAGAGGAGGAGGAGAGGGTTATGGGCAGCCGGGAGATGGGGGGAGGTTGGTGGCCGAGGCCTGATGTGGGCCGCAGGGGCCTGGGCACCGGGCTCTGGCAGCCAAAGGAGCGGAGTCCGGGTCAGTGTGAGGACTCGGCCCTGGAGCCCCAGTCTGCCCCCAGTCTCACCAGATGGCTCTGGCTGAGCCGTCCGTGTGGCTGGGGTGGAGCATCTGCTCAGCAGCACCAGGCCCGGGGCTCCACCCCCGCACGCAGGGAGAGGCCTCCTCAGAGCAGAGCCCTGCGGTGCTCGGCCTGTCCCCAGTGGTAATGGGCGTGAACCCTGCAGGATGGCCAGCCAGGACTCTGACCTCACCCCACCTGTCCATCTTCTCCGGGCCTCCCCAGATTGATGTGGGGGGTCTCCTGGGGGGTCCCTCCCCTGCCTTCCCCCAGCTCCCTGTGCTGTGCCTCCCGCTCTTCCTCACGGGGTTCGGTCTCTGCCATCCCAGTCACGGGGCCCGGGCAGCCCCAGCTCTGTGGGCTTCCCTGCTGCCCTTTCACAGCAGGGCTCCCCGTCCCCGTCCCCGTCCCCCCCCCCCCCCCCCGCGCAGCCCCTGGAAACCACGAACCTGCCCTCCGTTTCTCAAATTTTGCCATTTCAAAAATGTTCTATAAATGGAATCATAAGAGCCCGTAACCTTTTGGGATTGGATTTTTTCACTCCGTGTAACTCCCTGGAGATTGATCCAAGCTGCTGCGTGAACAGGAGTCTGGATGCTTCTGCAGGTGGAGCCGACAGGGCCTGGGGGAGGAGCAGGCAGTAGGTGGAGATCCCAGGGTGGAATGCAGGGCCAGAGGCATCCAGCCACCAGGCACCAGGGGTGGAGTGAGGGAAGGGCGGGGCTAGAAGCCTGAGGACTGACCAGGCACACAGTCATCAGGCCTGCACCTGCAGTGGGGGGCTACGCGGGCAGGGTCCCTGTGGTGGCCAGGGTGTGCTCATTCCCACCTCTTCACTGTGTCCACCTCTCCACTGTTTCTGTCTCTGGACCCCTCCTCCTGCTTTAGGCTCTCCCTCCCTCCCTCTCCCCCCAGCCTCTCTCCCTCTCCCCCTCTCTCCCCCTCCCTCCCTCCATCCCCCTCCTTCTCTCTCCCTCCCCCTCTCTCCTCCTCCTTCCTCCTATCTCTTCAGATCCCCGTCCTGTGCTCCCTCTTTTCATTTCTCCCTCTCAAATGTCAACCCCCAACCTTGAAAACTGTCCCTTTGCATTCTTGGTGGCCCAGACTGGGCAGCCGAGGACTTCAAGATCTTATGACAGGGCCCTAGAGGCCGGAGCCTGGTGTCTCTGGGGGGAGCAGGAAGCCTGGGGCCAGGGGCAGACCAGCCCCGCAGGGCACAAGCTCCTGGGGAAAGAGGGGGTGGAGCAGAGCCCCAGGGGCCTGGAGTGGGGACGGGGGTCCTGCTGCTGCGCTGGGCAGGCTGGGGCTGGGGGCCTCTCGGGGCGGCCAGGGCCGGGGCTGGTGGGCCCCTCTGGCTTTGCTGGAACAAAATGGCCAACAACTGCCCACGTCGGTCACTGGTGGCTCCTCTGAGTGGCCTTGGGGCACCTAATGGCCTCCTAATGCCCCTTGCTTCCGGAGCACTGCATCCCGACGCTTCCCAGGCCACCAGCCAGGCCAGCAAGGACCCATGGATAACTCGGCACGGAAGTGCCAACCGAAGGGCTCTGAGGTGACAGTAGCCAGTTGCCAGGCCTCAGGCAGCGGTGGCTGTGGACTCAGGACAGTGATGTGGGGGCTGGGCACTGGCTGCCCCTGGGTTAAGGCTGTCCTCTGGGACGGTGGCAGATCTCCCTTTGCCAGGGAGGCCACTGAAGAGTGAGGCCCGTGGACGTGGCCACCCTGTCACCTGAGCTAGGAAGGACCTCCAGCCAGCTGTGGTGGTGCACGCCTGGAGGCTGAGGAGGGAGGGTGGCAAGTCTGAGGTCAGCCTGGGCCACTTAGTGAGACTCTCTGAGAATAAAAAGGGCTGGGGACGTGGCTCAGCGGTAGAGCGCCCAGCCTCAACCCCCGGTGCCAGAGAGACACGAGGACTCTTCTCCACGTGTGGAGGGTGGTGGGTCACCCCGGCTCCGGCCAGATCCCCTACAATGTGCCCCCAAATCCCACCACCATTCTGGCCTCACCCTTTGGCCCAGGGACTTTTCTCAGCCAGAAGCGCTGGTCCCCAATGGCGCTGCTCCAGGCCACGTGTTGTCCACGGAGCCCTCCAGGGGAGGCCTGTGGAGTGGTGGTGCGGGATGAAGACCCCCAGGACACAGATCCTGGTTCACAGTTCAGTTCTGTCACCCAGACTGGCTAAGGAGTTTCTGGGGCCCAGTGCAAATGACAGTACATGGTCCCTTGGTCACAGAATGCCAAGACAGTGCCGGCACTGCCCCAGACCAGGGACCAGGCCTGCCCGTGGGACTGCGCAGCCCGCAGTCCTGGGGCCCACCCTGCGACCCGCCCTGGAGACCACGAACCTGCTGAGGGACGCCCTGCACCCGCCTGAGTTCCCACACCTGCACACGGGTCCGCGGCGGCAGCAGTGGCCAGCGCCAGGCTTGACTGTGGGCGCGGTGTGGCTGCTATCAATAGCGCGTGTGACCACTGTCTCCTTGGCACGTTGCCTAGGCCACCGGGGTGTGCACGTCATTCATTTTAAAATGACGTTTTTGCTTGCATAACTTTGGATTTTCAGAGACTCACAGAGACTCACAGAGAGTTCCACGCGTGGCTCCCCCAGGTCCAGTTTCCCTGTAGTCGTCATCTTAGACCCGGGGTGAGGACTGCATTCTAGACTGTGCTTGGATTTCACCAGATCTTCCCGTCGCAGGTCCAGCCATGGCAGGGACCAGCTCTAACCACCCAGCAGCATGGCTCGGGCCCCGGCGGGTGTCCTCATGAGGAGACGATTGTCCTGGTCGCTGCTGGGCCTCAGGCCTGATGTGGCAGGACCAAAGCCCCCAGGCCTCCGCCCCGCCCGGGGCCCATCCGATCCTGGGTCTGTTCCTGCCATCCACTGCCCCAGGGTCCCCTGGGCGCAGAGTCTGGTGGGAGGTGGGCAGGCACCACGGAGGCGAGGGAATGCCGTGGCACAGGAGGGCGGCCCCCTGAGGTCGGGAAGGTCGAGGACAGTGGGCACAGGGACCTGAGTCAGGACACACCCCAGACCCCGGCCCGGCCAGAGCAGAAGCAGCGCAGGGAAGGCAGCCTCGGGCCAGGGAGCAGGAGACAGACCAGCTTGTGTGGTCTGGGGGCAGCAACGCCGGCTCTGAGGCACCAGGCGGACGGCAGAAGCGAGTGAGGTGGGCCGGGAGACGGCTGCAGAGGAGGGCACGCGTCCCCTGCAGAGCGGAGGTGGCACATCGGCACTGTCCACAGCACCAGATCTTTCCACTGCTTTTAGAGAAGCTTGGAATCCATTTTAAAGAGGGACAGGGAGCACGGTGGCGTGGTGGCACACACCTGAAAGCCCCACAGCTCGGGAGGCTGAGGCAGGAGGATCGAAAGTTCCAGGCAGCCTCAGCAACTTAGCAAGGCCCGAAGCAACTCCGTGAGACCCTGTCTCGAAAGGTAAAAAGGGCAGGTGGAGTCCAATGTATGGGGTGCGAGGGGTGGGGGAGTTGAGGCTGGCCTCAGTGGCTGGCTGGGACCGTCTGGGTACACAGAGGTAAAACGGGACAGTGGCCAGGTCTGCAGTCTTTGCTTCCTCATTTGTAAAAGGCTCTGTGACCCCTGCAGATCCGGGTCTTTGAAACAGGTGCTCCACAAAAAGTCTAGGCATGTAATGACACGGGATCACACAGTTACAGTCTGGGCCCGACGGTGAGAGGTGACATCCAGGCACCTTGAGGCCCCTCGGGGGACACAAACCATCAGCTGCAGGAGGGGTGAGAGTCCAGGGGAGCAGACAGCACCGTCCCTCAACCTAGGTCAGCTCTGGGTCAGAGCGGGTGCCCCAGGGAGCCCTGGTCCCGGGTGCTGGGGGCCTGTGACCCGCCTGTCTCTGTGGGAGCCTGGATTCGCGGCCAGCGCCCTGGCAGAACTTCCTCCGGATCCTCCTCTGCCGGTTTCCATGTTGACACTCCTTCCCTCCAGCTGAAAGCAGGGTCCGTGGGGATCCAGGAACCTTCCAGATCAGTTGCCGAGGGCTGGCATTGCCTTCCTTTGTGAGGCTGCCCAGCTCATCCTGACTGCGGGGCCACCTGCCACCGGCTGCCACTCTGGGAGCCCCCGGCCCCGTGCTTCCATCACTAGGGCCTCTGTGGCTCCACTTCCACTCGCTGCTGTGGTCACTGGGTCAGGCCAGGCTGGGCAAGAGGGCTCGGGCGGAAGGGGGCTGGCTCCGGGAAGCTGGCCAGCCCAGCCCTGGGGCAGGATTGGACACGCTGGGGCCGCTTAGGGAGAAAGGGGAGGGCTCTGCTCACAGCTGTCAGCGAGCTGGAGGACGTGGGCCCTGGCGGGGACACTGCAGGCAGGACAGGCAGCCACCGCGGAGGTACAGAGAGCCCTGAGCCAGGATGGAGAAGTGAGGCCAGCCCCGGGGAAAGCCCTGTGCACTGTCCAGGGCAGTGGCTGCAGCCAAGCTCAGAGGAGCTGGTTTGAGTCCAGCCCAGCCATTACCGGCTGAGTGACCCTGGCCCCTCCACGCCTGCTCTCTATGAAGGGGGCGTTGTCACAGCCCGTGGCTCCCGGGCTCCTGTGAGCACCAGAGGAGACAGTGGGTGAGGGCAGCAGTCACTTGGTGTGGTGGTTGGTGGTGGCCCCCAGCCGCACGGCCCACGCTCACAGGGCCCAGGGTTCAGCCTTGGAAGCAAAGGCCTTGCATGTCCTGCATCCTCTAGGCCTGAGGGAGCACCATGGGCCTGCAGCCACCCCCAGCCCAGTGCTCAGGGTCCGCAGGGCCTGTGGGTGAGAGGGCCAGGCCAGGCGGGGACCGTGGCTCACTGGATGTTCTATCCAAGGGCCATCTCTCTCCAGCCTGCAGGAACGTGGGCCTGCCGTAGCTGAACAGCTCATTTTTTTTTCTTTAAGAGAAATGGGCACTTTATATCTATCTGAAATACCCCAGTTCTTAGTGTTGGCAATGAACTCAGTTTTAAATGTGTGTGCAGTCAGCTGCTGACCAGGGTCACCAGGCTGAAGGGACATCGGGCCTGCCGAGGGCTCACCCAGTCCCGCTCTGCACTAGGCTCGGTGCTGGGCCGCACAGATGCTGGATCTGGGTGGGCCTGGGGTTCAAATCCCAGCTCTGTCAATTCTTAGGGCAGGGGGGTGTTGTGACCAAGTGACTCTCTGTCTCAGTTTCCTCTTTTGCAAGATGGGATTGAGGACTTCGGCCTCTTGGGGCTGGGAGGCTGTGGGTGGTCAGGGATGACCCGGGACCCTCGGGAGCAGGCCTTTGGGCTGCGGTGCAGTGTGCTTCCTTTGGGGCAGAGGGTGCTGGGGCCAGTGGCCTGCAGTGTGCACCTCCTGTCTGCTCGGAGTGAGCCCTGACAGGCTGGGCTCACAATGGTGACCCAAGAGCCACCAGCCAAATGAAATCAGGCCCAAGGACACTCAGCAAGGCAGACCTGGCCGCACACCGGGCAGCCTAGGGCTGGTGGCCAGCCATGCAGTGTCCTCTGAGTGGGAAATGTGGGCAAGAGTTTGTCACTTCTGTTTGGAAGGACAGCTTTAGTTCAGAAGTTTGGGGTCAGGTCTGGCTGCCGTTGTGTGTGTGGACAGTTTTATCTGAATGGCACGTGTCCTCGGTCCATGTGTTGTTCAGGCTGCTCTTGTGCCACCGAGCAGAGCGGGGCAGTCGCAGCAGTCCGCGGGGCCCACAGCCTGGAATATCGACATTCTGGTTCTTTACAGAGAAGCTACTGACCCTGGTCTGTACCAGTGCAGGGCTGGGATGCGCACGCGGGCTTCGCTGCCGGTAGATCCAGGGAAGGGACAGGACTTGCGAAGGGCCGTGAAGGGCTTCTGCAAGCAGGTGTGGGCGCGGCACAGTCCCAGGGCCCAGCTGCCTAGTCCCCTTGCTCCTGGGACCTCTGAGACACGGAGAGACCTTGTCTTGCAGTCCAGGCCCCTGACTTGGGTCGGCTTGGCTTCAGGGCAGATGGTGTCCTAACAGGGGCTTCAGAAGAGGGGCTCTCGCCCAGCTGGGGCGTGAGGCTTCACCTTGTGACGTGCTGTGACAGCCATTAGGGGTCTTTGTCAGAAAGAAGCTGCTTGGTGGTGCAGACTGCCAGGGGAGAGGGAGGAGGGGCTCCGACATCTGCCAGAAGCAGCAGGTTACAGACATGGGGAAGGTCTCAGGGCAGCTGTTCCTCAGCGACCTTGGGCCACCAGGGACTATGGGTCCCGAGCTGCCAGATGACTTTCCAGGAGAAATCTGCAGTCTGGTTTTCATGGAAAATCTGATTTTTTACAGTTGGCAACTGGTTTGAGTAGATCACCAAGCAGACTAAGCATGCGTGACCCTGGCTTGCAGCTGCAGATTGGGAGCTGGGGTTTCCAGGGCAGAGGGGGAAGTGACATGGGAATGGCAGAGGGTCTAGCGAGCCTCTTGCAGAAGACTGCAGGCGGGCTTCAGGCCCCTAACAGAGGACAGGAGGGGCTCTGGGCCTGGTGCAGGCTGGGGAGGAGGTCAGGCTTCCTGTCTTGATCTCCATCCCTGAGCAGTGGAGCATTCCTGCCTGCAGGCCAGGAGGTGGGGGTGGGGAGCCAGATCCTGGGATACCTCTGCTTACCTGGCTGACCTCAGGGGGCCTAGTGACCCCTGGAGGACTCTGAGGGTTCCTCTGAGGTTCTCAGGGGTGCAAAGTGCAGGCAAGACTGTTTGGGGCTGAGTGTGCTGCTCTGTCCTCAAGGAGCCTGTGGGTTGATGGGCAGAGGCTTGGCCTGGAGCTGGGCCCAGCTGCCTAGTCCCCTTGCTCCTGGGACCTCTGAGACATGGAGAGACCTTGTCTTGCAGGTTGCCATGGCATCCAAGAGCAAGTGGGCGTGGTTTCCCGTGGCATCTGGTGTGCCAGTGACTGGGGTCTTGCTCCCCACCCCGGGAAGCTGTGTGCACCTCCGCAGCTTCAGAGGGGTCTGCCTGACTTTCAGCCTCACCGTCCTGCCCCACCTGCAGACTCGGGAGGCTGCCCCAGGTCCCCGGCTGGCATCGTTAGGGATGGCTATGGTTGTGGCAGGATTCGAGGTGTCAGTGACGGCAACCTGGTCAACAGGGCCCAACCCCGGGTTATTTCAGCCTCAGGCAGCACGGGTGCCCCATCGCCCCTGTGTTGGCTTCGCGCACAGCCGGGGCCCAGGGCGGGGGGCAGGAAGAGGCCTGGGGCAGGTTCGCGGCCCTTCGCAGGACCCGGGAGGAGAGTGACTTCCACCGCCGCAAAAACTCCCAGGGGCGGTTCTCATTGGCTGCTTGGGTCACGTGCGTGGGCCTGGCCCAATCGTTGTGGGCGGGGGGCGGGCCTTGGCTGGGGTGGGTTAGAAGCAGAACCTGGTCACACTCACCTTACGGGACACCTTTGATAGCCTTCTCTCTCCCCTGCTGCCTGTTCTCATTCTTCTCTTTGTAAAACATACCTAAGTGTACACACACACACACACACACACACACACACACACACACACACACACACACACACACATACACCATCTTGCTTGGTAGCTTCCACCGCTGAGTTATATCCCAGCCCTTGTGTAGTCCTTGTGAAGTCTCCCTGGGGCTCATGGGTCAAGTTCTCTGCGTGGCCCTCAGGAGCCCGTGTGATCTGCCTGCACGGCCCACTCTAGCCAGAGGGGCCGCCTCCCCTGCCCCCTCCATGCCCCCCTTGCTGCGCTGTTCCCCAGCCTGGAGTGGACCACCCACCGCTCCTGCTCCCTTCCTCTAATTCCCGGTGCATTTCTGCTGCTGTCATCCTAGATGACAGCCTCGGGGACCCCCAGCCCCTCCAGGGAGAACTGGCCCCTTTCCTGGTCCCCAGGCCTTTGTGCCTTGTCATGTACTCGTGAGATGGGGGAGGGGATGAGAGGAGACTTGGGTCATCCGGAGTCTGGGTTTGCCTGCTGTCCTGCTGTCTGTGTGGGGCACAGTGAGGGCACAGCCATCGGTCACTGTGGGCTGGCTGCGTCTTTGCCCCGGCATCTCTGGCTGCAGCTGCAGGCTGGAGGGTGCAGAGGTGACCAGGAGCTGGAATGGCCCGGAGCTTTGGGGAAGGGAGAGGGTGGCGAAGGGGTCTGCTGCCTCTGTCCCCCTTGACCTTTCATGCCTGCCCATCTGCTGGGCCCCAGGGAGCAGAGCCTGGTCCCAAGTGGCAAGCCTCAGTCATCGGGGTCAGCCTCATTCTTCATGAGAAACACAGGAGCCTCGGACACCCCAAGCCCAGGCCTCACCCAGATCAGCGATCCCAGGCGCGGGTGTGGAGCCCAGGCCCCAGGACTTCATAAAACTCCGGGGGAGTCCAGTGTCTGGCCTAGTCTGACCCCAGTTGGGGGTGGTCCTGCCAGATCCTGGCTTTCCCTGGGTCCCTCCAGCCGCTTGGGGCAAGTTGCTCAATGGGACCCTCCCTTCCCAGCAAGTGCCCCCAGGAACCAGGCCATGAGCTCGTGAGAGTCGGCACAAGGTCCAGGTGGCGTGGACGGGCACGGGGCTGGCGAGCAGCCCGTCTCCACTGGTCACGCTGCGTGGGCTCTGGGCAGGCCCCGTGGAGCTGTCTCCCTTATGGGCCCACGGTCCCGTGGTCACCACGGCAGCGCTGGCCCACGCCGCCAGCTTGCTCTCGAGGGTCTTCCCTACAGGGTCTCCTGAGCCTGATCTCAGGACCACAGCAGCCTCTGCTGTGGAGATGGCGCCCCCCTGGCGGACTGGGTCCCCTTCAGGGGGTGGCTTTGGCTGTCACAGGCAGTGCTGCCAGAGGGCAGGGACACCTGGCACGAGAGGCTCCCCTGGGGGGGTGACTGGAGTTCCCAGGTCTCCAGGGATGGCTGCCAGGCGCGACAGAGCCTCTGCGTTTTGTCATTGCAGGCATCACCCGCGCCAGGGCCCCCTGTGTCCGGGCCCGTGCTCTACAGGACTGAGGACTATGTTCCCGTGGACGCCAATCCCGCTGAGCCTGTCACAGTCCCCCCGAGGGGGTGAGGCTGGGTCCCAGCACTTGGGTTTCCTCTGCTTTTGTTGTTATTGGTTTTTTGCATTTCTCCCTGAGGGGCCTGGGGCAGCCATGTCTCGGGATCCGGTGGCAAGGGTGTCGCCTGCTGCCTGCTATTTTAAGGGATGAGGTGCTGGGTGGGGCAGGCTGTGTCGTAACCGTGGGCTGCAGTGCGGGAATGTGGCCTGCAGACCCCATGTCCCTGGCCCTGCCCGGCATCCCAGAAAGGTGTGGGCGCTCACTTGTGGTCAGCTGGGAGGACAGTGGGGATGTCAGTTTCTTTGTCGCCCCTGTGAATTTTCTTGGAAGCTGCCCCTGCGCCTCACCCTCGAGGCCTGTCGCAGTCGGCTAGCTCTAAGCCCCTGGCTGAGGGGAGGCTGCAGAACCAGAGGCCAGGGGACGGCCAGGCCCCTGAAGGTACGTTTCTTTTCCTTTCTTCAAAAGACAGCTTCCTGCTGTTGTCTGAGTTCTCCAGGTTCTGAAATCCTCAGGGCCCAGCAGACACCGCACCCTCACACTGCAGAGCAGAGTCAGAAGGTCAAGGAAGTGTGAATCTGACAAGATGGCCCTGGACAAGCAGGAACGAGTTGAGTGGTGCTAATGTTTGGGAAATCTCTGGAATTAAAAGAGAGAGGTGGGTCCCGTGTTTCAAGAAGAGTCAACATTTTTCTCTTGGGACCACCTTTATGGAAGTATAACACACATTATAGAAAGGGGCCCCTGTGCCAGTCACTGTGGTGCAGGCCTGTACTCTCAGCGACTTGGGAGGCTGAGGCAGGAGGATCACAAGTTCAAGGCCAGCCTCAGCAAATTATCAAGACCCAGTCTCTAAACAGTCTCTAAATAAAAAATAAAAAGGGCTGGGGATGTGGCTCAGTGGTTAAGCATCTCTGGGTTACACACACCCACACCCACACCCACACACACACGAGAAAAAAGAACAAGGCACCTGAGTGTGGAGCACTAGCTGCCCACACGTGGAACACATTTGTGCAGCCCAACCAATGCTGCCGGCACCCAGAGCCCCCTGGGGCCCCTTCCTGACAGTGCTCCCTGCAGGCTGGGTGTCCTCCTGTGCTGGCCTGGAGGCTGGAGGGCACATGCACCCAGCACGTTGGCTTTGTCACTGGACCTGGATCTGCAGGACTGTCCCTGCTGCCCCGGGGGGCTGCAGTGGCCATGTTGTATGCACTCTCCGCACCCCATCTGCCCAGGGACAGTGGATTGGATGGGAAGCTAATGTTGCAGACAAGCAGTTAGACACCACTCTCGAAGGCCAAGTACAGACACCAGCCTCTTTCCCCTCCAGGGCCTGACCCAGGGACCAGGGAAGGCTGGAAGGGATGCCATGTGACCGAGCCATAGCAGTAGAAGGTCCTAAAACAGAGACGGGCAGGGCCTGGCAGGAGGGGATCCTGCGGGCGGCGCCTTGCTCTGTGCGCAGCTCAGCGGTTGGCCCGAGCCTGGCTGCTTCCTTCCTGGCCACAGCCTCCTCTTCGGGAAGACCCAGGATAATGGCTCCTGCCCGCTGGCTGTGTGTGCTCGCCCAGCGCCAGCAAGCGTGGCTGTTGTGGTCAGTGGGCGCGGCAGGGAGGACTGTGTGCTGTTTCTCAGGTGAGCAGTGGCACCCAAGGGTCTCAACAGCGAGTGGCTTAGGGACTGCCCTTAAAGGTCACAGAACAAGTCGTGGAAGGGTGAGGTGCTAGGATGCACCAGTTTTCCCGGAGTCTCCGAGGACTCTCCCCAGTCATCCAGGAGGGTGAGGTCACGTGAGAACGTCTGTGTGGAAGAGGCCACCAGTGACCTGAGGTGGCTGTTCCAGTTTCCTGGTGTTGAATGGCAAAAGGACGCCTGGGGAGAGGGAAGCCGGGACATGGAGCCCGCCAGGAATCCCAGCCCAGTCCCTCCAGCTCCAGGGGCCCTGGCCTGGCGCAGGCCCCTGGTGTGTCCACTGTCAAGTGAGTGGAGTCCTGGACTGCCCACTTCCACAGGCCCCCTCCCAGAGCAAGGGCCGCTGCAGCCCGGGACAGGTGGCTTTGTTTGTGGCTCTTCCTGCACAAGATCACCAGTAGAAAGGCCACTGCAGATTTTCACAAGAGCAAGGCTCCTGGGTCAGCCACCTTTCCACCTTCCTAGGGTGTGGACTTCATGTCCACCCAAGTAAGAGGTGTCCGGAAGGCCGCTCACAGGGTCGGATCCGGCGGACAGAAACGTGGGGTTGGCTCTGAACTGTTTTAGAGTGTTTTTCTGCTGGGACAACTGGATAACCATCTGGAAAAAATAAAGTGAGCTCCACACCTTACTCAGCACGGCTGGCACAGTTCCAGAATCCCAAATGGATCCAGGAGCTGAATGTATAAAAGGCATCTAATTAGGAAGCAGGCAGATACACTGGAGAGGGGACAAAACCCAGAAGCCATAAAGGAGAAAATCTTAATTATACATATAAAATCAAAACTTTTGCCTAGCAACACAAAAAGAAAACAACCAAATAAATCCACACAGAAAACAACAAAAATACCCAGTAAATTTAAGACAAATGACAAATTGGGAAAAATGTTTGCAACTCAGTTGTAAAGGAATAATCTCCCTAATATGTAAATAGCACTTAGAGATAAATAAGAAAAAATGGGCAAAGGGTATGAACAGGCATTTCATAGAAAAGAAAATGCAGGTGTTTAAACATGAAAAGACACTCAACCTCAATGTATTCCAGTAAGTAGGAGAGAATATTGGAACTACTCTGAGGGGGTGTGGGTGCAGCTCAGAGGTACAGTGCTTGCCTAGCCCGTGCAAGGCCCCCCATGGGTTTGTTTCCCAGTCCTGCCAAAAAGGAAAAAAAATAATTATTTCTGGAAATTTCTTCACATATCAGGTTGCATTAGGATCTTTAATGACACTGCTGGTAAACTTTTAGACAAACATGCTTTCTTAGGCCTCAATGCTGGGACACCATTCTCCTATCAAAATAAGATGTGTACTCAGACCCAGTACCTGCAGCTGTCAGAACCCAGCTTCTGCTGAGAAAGACACGATAAAGCATGACTATGGCCCCTGCATTGAAATAGCACACGACTGGGCAGAACTCGAGCATTCCTCAGGCGTTGGCTTTGCATGTCCCCACTGTGGAACAGGAGCAGGTTGTAAAGACGGATCGATCGGGAGTTCTTGTGAGTCGGCATGGAGACGTCGACAAGATATGAGAGCCAAATGCAGAGAAATGTCCATAATATGCTACCATCTGTGCAAAAATGAGAGGCATGAAAATTCTCAGGATAAATAAAAACTGGAGAACAGGACATGTGGGGCGAGAGTGTCCTTTCCACTGTACTTCTTTTCCTTTTTGGTGTTTACCTATTGAGAAAATCCCCTTAAGACCCACTGCCAGCCGCTGGAAATCAGGACAGCCGTGGAAACAAGCGGCTCCTCCTCTTCTGACACTGGGGCGTCTGGCAGCCCTGGGCTCATGTGGCAGCAAGGAGCTGGAGCCTCTGAGGGGCTGAGACCCTGAGAGCCAGAGACCCCGGGCTTGGGGACTTCCAAGGATATGGGTGGTGAGGAGATGCCTGCGGGTGGCATGTCCATGGTGGGGGATGGCAGCTGCACTGAAGCTCCAGCCATTGGCAGTCTAGGCCACCTCTGTGCCCAGCTCCCAAATCCCCAGGGATAGGTGGGTCCCATCATAGAGGTGCCTGCTGTCAAGGCTCTTGCTCTGGGGGATGGGAACCAAACCAGACCTACAAGAGGGCTCCACAGCAACAGCCCTCAAGACCCAGAGGCAAACCACACAGCCGCAGAGGCAGCAACCCATAAAAGGACCACACACCTGACCAGGCAGGTTACTCCCAGGAATGCAAGGTTGGCTGGTTTAACGTTTGAAAAATTAGTATAGCAGACAATAAAGGACAGAGCACTTGATCATCTCAGTGGATGAGCATAAAAGCTGACCAAGATCCCGTCTCTAGTCCTGAGAAAGCTCTCCTGCTTGGGGTGAAACGGGCTCAGGGAAAGGGGTTACGTCTGGGCAGACACCTTTCCCCATTCTGTTACAGGGTTCCGCAGGCCCCTGGACATGTTTCGTGGGCCTACGCAGCTCCAGACCTCTCCCCACCCATCTGCAGCAGCAGCCCTTGGCCTGGTCAGGCACGCAGGCATCCTGGGCTGGGGGACCTCAGGGAGTTCTGATTGCAGGCAGCTGTCACAGAACCTCCCTGGGAAAGCACTGAGAGTCGGACGGGCAATTGTCAACTGATGGGTGGAGGCAGTGGGTCTGTGGGTCTCCTAGGTTTGCTGGGACTTCTGGTGCAGGGTGAGTCTGGTGGCTTCCTGTGGGGCAGGAGTTAGGGAAAACGTAGGGGACATGTATTTGTCAGGATGAACACTTGGTTCCTCTGAAGAACCGAACCAGCAAAGCCTGTCTCACCTTGCCCACCGGGAGGATCTTGCCAATTCTTCTAGAAGACTCTCTGCTATGGATTTTACAGGAAGTCATCTTCCTGGAGCCAGGTCAGGGGCCCAAGAGCAGAGGTGGAAGAGTGGCCCAGGAACATGGTGGTGTCCCCAGGAGCCCACGGCTGCTGTAGCAGTGACCTCCAGGGGCAGGAGTTCTTGGGGTAGGCCAGAGCATCCAGGACACGTTGGGATGCTACTTTGCACAGCCAACAATGTGTTCTACACAGAAGCACCAGGGCCGGTGCCGTCACGTGGCCCTGTGCTTTAGAATCAGCTGGGCAGCGCCCCAGACCAATTATGTCAGACCTCTGGAGGGAGGTGACTTCAAGCTGCAGCTGGGGCTGGGTCCATTTTCAGGGATACCAGTGGAGAGGTTCCCCAGGACCAGCCCCCTTCCCCTCTGGTTCACCTGGGACACAGGTTCCCTTTAAGAAGTGTCCTGTCCTCTCCATCCCTCCCATGCCTTCTTGGGTGCAGCAGGAAGTTGGATTTGAACTGGTTTCTGGTTTGGGTTGAGGGGATCCATCTCAGCTGCTGGGTGTCAGAGCAGCCTTGTGCCTGGCCAAGGAGCTGGTGAAGCCAGCAGATAACCTCTGCTAAAGAAAGCAGATGTCCCTGGAAAAGCACCTGGCGCCTGAGCCCAGGCTGGGTTAGGAACTGTCCCTCAACCCTCAGGCCAGTGCCCCCAGCATGTGAGAGGTGACAAGAGTCACACCAAGACCAAGCTGCTGATTCTCACGTGGCACTGTGCCCAGGATCCAGCTCTGAGTTTCCCTCAACAAACAGCAAGTCTCAGCCTACGGCTGAGACTGTCCTTAGTTTTATCTTCATTAATGGCAAACTGTGCTGGCTCTCCTCTTCTGTAGTGAGTTTCCATCATTTAAAAAGCGGGGATGAAGCCCACCAGGAACACAGAGCAGCTGCTGAACTGATGTGGCAGAAATGACAATGCTGGCTGTGGCCTTGGGGATCCTGGTCCCTGACGGCACCAGGTGGCACCTTCCCCAAGCCTTCAGGTCAGCACCTGAGCCCTGAGGGGTTAATTCCTCTGCAGGGTCGCCGTCTTCTGTGAGGGCTGGGGCAAGGCAGGCTGTTCCAGGGCCCAGCGAGTCCCAGGCATGGCTGCTGCGCGGTTCTGCAGACGTGTTCAGTACACATGGGTTCTGGTGGGTCTAGGCAGGCGGTGGTCCAGCCCTTGCTCAGAGGCCCTCCCCAGCACAGGTGCTCTCCTCCTGGAGATGCCAACACAGCTTCGCCTGCCACAGAGCGTCGCCAGGCAGGTCCGCAGCTGTCCTCTTCTTGCTCCCAGACGCTGCCTGGCGCACACAGCGGTCCCAGCCTGCACACTGGGAAAGCCGTTTGTTTCCAGCTGCTTTATCAGTCTCCTTTAAAAAGGCTCCAGTCTGGCGTCAGGAGGTCCATTTCACTTCCCTTACAGTAACAAGACTAAAGGTACAGCAAGGCTTTTATTGCAAAAAACCAGTCGAGGTTTACATGGCCTTAGGCCTTAAGGCCAGATGGTGGCCTGGAGTGGGGAAGGACAGGAACATTGTATTCTGAACACAACACAAACACACAAGGAAACTACAACAGTGGGGAATTCTGCCCGATTCCATTCAGCGCCTGTTTTGGCATGGACCTTCCTGCTGGGTCCTCGTCTTGGACAGGGCATTTGAAAGCAGGACTTGAGGATTTTCAGGTGGTAATTTTGACTACATGCAACTTTCATCTCAGACACTGACTTCTGAGCACAAGCCCACCTAAGTTGTGGGATTTCAAGCACATTCAAGTCCCACTGGGTGCTCAGTATTCAGGCTGGAGCAGGCTGATGGTGCAGTAGCAGCCTGCAGACAATCACCACAGAGCGGCTGTCCTGTGCCACAGGTTTGGATTTGATTTTGAGCCAACCTCCCAGCAGACTGCTTGATGCACCCAGGGTATCTGCTGCAATGGTCGTTTCTCTGGTCTCTCCTGGCGACCAGTTGGTGATTGTCATGTTGGAAATATCACCTCAGGATAATGAGAGCAGACTGTTCCTTCCTGTGGTCTTTTTTGAGATTTGTCCGGGTGAGATGTCCATGTCAACATTTAGGTGAGCCAATCTTGCAACCAACCCTTACCATCTTGGTGAGCCGCAGGGTGGTTAAGAAACGTGGGGCACAGCAGGTAGAAAACCCAGTGCCTCACTTGCTTTATAAAGCTGACACAGTGCGTTCTATTTAACTTCATTAGGTACAGATTCTCCATCATACAGGCTAAGAGGCACAGTCACATGGAAATGACCTTGGGCCCTATCTTGAGGGGTCAGAGCTGGCAGTTTGAGATATAAGTATAGGAAGACTTCTCAGCACCGCAGCCACCACTTGGCCAGCAGCAGTGGGTGACAACTAGTCAAGTGTTTTAGATGAGGGATTTCAGTCTTTAACAGAGGGGTTTTGAAAAGCAGACCTTTATTTGGTCCATTTCTGAAATGGGCACCTTAGTAAATGGGCAGGCATTTGGATCACATAGATACAACCACAGGCAGTAAGAAGGACAAGTCCATTTCTACTCAGATCTTAAGAGGGGACCCAAAGATGTTGGATATACTCCTCCCCATACTGGCCCAATGACAAAGAACCAAAGATGTGATTTTAAATAAACTGGTTTGTGCTGAAGAGGGAGGGAAACCTTAGTCCTGAGTCTGACTCTGGGACTCATTGCTACAAGAAAATTTGAAGTGCAAAAAAGCAAAGCTCTCTGGGATGAGTAATTAGGTTTCTTTATTAGAAATCTGCAGAACTGTTCTGCCTACAGTTCTAGGTATTCTAATTGCAAGATGGTTTTAAAGTTAAATGATCACCAGATTATTCCAAAAGCAAACAGCCGCAACAACATTCTTTTAAATGGCTTTTATTGAGACAACTTTTGGGGCTTCTGCAACAATTCCAGTTGGGAGTCTGTTTATTTTCAACTTTTTAAGTGGCTGAAACCATTCTCTCAATGGCAGAAGCCCCTTCCACCACCAAAGCAAAGAGGCAGCCTCATCTGCTCAATGTCCAAACAGCAGAGACCCTGGGCCACTCACACCCATGCTACTGAGCAAGTGTCTAGTTGTGCATGCAGGACACCCACCCAGGCTCAGTTCTTCCCACGTTTAAATCAGGCAGAGTTAATTCCCACAAACATGAGATGGCTTCAATTCAGCTGCTATTTCTGACTTGGTAATCTAAAGCACCTTAAATTTGGGGCTACCCTGCCCTCAATGTTGGCTGCACACAATTTTGTAACATAGGCGGTAAAACAGATCTAGGAATTCCATGCTGGCCCCACAAACCCTACATGCTTTAGTTCACTCTTAAACTTCTGCCTGCATTGTTTTTGAGAAGCATTAATAATCTTTTAGGGAGCATCTCAGGCAACAAGAATACTTCTTGGGAGAGTGTTAGAAAGTTATGGAAGTCATACTTTAGACCTCTTTAAGTCAATGTCCCCAGGGGTGACTGACTTGCCATGATATGGACTAGAGCATCCCATCGTTTTTGCAAGGATGGAAATGCTGAACTAGTCCTGCTCTTAGCCCAAGTTGCTCTGGAGAATCTGCAAAGCAAATATACCAGCTCTCTGCACCTCAAGGCCCTGAATGTGGCTCTCCAAAGCCTATTAAGATTCAAAGGCCTGTTTAGCACAACTGTTTCCATGATGAGGTGAAAAGTAACACTTCATTCGTTTAGAAGAAAAAACTAATTGGGCATTAAGATTCTGCTTGCAGATTAACGCCAATTTTTGCTTACATCCTTTTGTGACATTCATATATAAGTGTGTGTGTGTGTGTGTGTGTGTGTGTGTGTGTGAGCACAGGCTTTGTCCCTTAACAAAAGGGGAACTGAAGAACTAACGGGTGTTTATACTTTTACAGCTAAAAACACAAAACCAAAATAATCTGTAACAAGTGCCTTGAGAGAAAGCATTCTCTATGTAAATGGCAGATCTCAGTTTTCCACAAGTTTCCCTGGTGAATGTGGCTTCTGTCTCTGATGAAAGAGTGCCATAGCATCAAATGGCACAATATATAATGGACACACAGGTCTGTCGTGGTAATAAAGCAAATATTTACATTAAGCACAATACAGCAATTTATTTAGATGCTTAAAATGAATACAAAGGGAAAAAAAGATCACAAAATTATACATACTACAACAGTGTGTCATATATTAGATGGTATAAATGAACGCACCAGGGTGGTGCTTAACTAAAGATAAACTAAATATCCAAAAGGCAGCACTCATTGGTCTGCTGCTGTAACACAACACACTTTTATACAGATCTAAAAGGTGTCAAAATTAGTAGCTGCAAAGTCAATTCTTGATGTGATTTTTAGCTTAAAAGGTTTCAGAAACAGATCTGAAATACCAGTTTTTGTTTTTGACAGCTGTAATGTCAAGGATATTCAGAACAAGAAAAATTCTATAATACAAGAGAGTCCAGATATATATCTTACGTGGCTGGCCTCTGTTGCAAGATTGTACAAGGTTATGTGCAAAAACTAAGTCTGTCCAAAGGTCCATACTAGCGCAGGTTCAAGCTTTTGCTAGGTAAACTAGATATAGCATTTATTACACAGCAAGGGCAACACTAAAAAAAAGAAACAAATCTATGATGGGCCACACAATAACAATATCATAAGCATCACTTGAATAGGTCTAAAAGACTGTACAAATATACATTTCAACTATTCAGAATGAATACATGAAAAAAAAAAATCCAATTTCCCCAAGTCTACTGTACACATGAGACTGGTAGCTTGTATGTTGGCCCTACACGACCATGTGAATCAGGTAACGCTTCTCAAGGACATCCAACCAAACATTGTACAGAGGGAAAGGAATATTGAAAGGCAGATAAAAGAAACCTCTGCTTTTCCTCGTGTGCGTTCGTGAGCCACCAGCATAAGGTTTTTCACATTACCGTGTCTGTCAGAGAAGGTTCCGAAGCCGAGATCAGCCAAACGTGCCATAGACTTAGAAATAACCAGTGGGACTGCAGTGGCCATGTGTCCCCACAGCCTGCTGACCAGTCCTCCCAAGGCAGTACCAGTTAAAGAGCTTTGCAGTCAGACTGAAAGAGAGTTCCTGCCGCTGCAGCGTGTCCCCAATGTGGCCTCCCAGGCGCTCACGCCTGCTGGCTGCTCAGTTTAACTCCGGTTAAGCTGCCGTGCATCGGCTCAGCTACTCCATCAGTCATATTGTCAAACTGCTCCCCGTCCTCACTGTCAATTGTGCTATTCTGCCACTCAATTTGGGGGTTAGGTAAGCGCTCACTGTTCTCTGGTGTGTTCTTCCACTGTGACTGGTCCTTGGACCAAAACCCTTCCACTTTTCCATAGGAACTATTCTTCCACTTCAACTGCTCTCTGTCACCTTGCACGGGAGCCTTTTTTTTGGCAGCTGGCTTACTGCTCCTGGCATCTTCACTCTGGGAAGATTCATCAGACCAGGTTCCTGGTTTCACCTCACAAGTGTTATCCTCGAAGTCCGACAACTGTTGGGAGCCAGGCCCACTCTCAGAAGGCGAGGCCCCGTCCTTCCACTCAACCACATCGTCTTGGTCAACCTCGCTGTCAGAGGCGTCCTGCATGAGTTTGGCTGGCTCCTCAGTCAAATGAACAGTTTCATATTTTGAACCATCCTCCTCTTTTTGGTCTAGCTTCTCATCAGATTCTAAAGCATCCTCAGGAATTATCTTCGGTACATGCTCCTCTGGGTTATCATTAGGGATTTTAGGCTCAACTTCAAAAACAGGATCAAAAGGGCTACCACTTCTATTGGAGTCTTCTTCTAAATTTTCAAAACTATCTGAGGAACTGTCATCCTCCTTCCCAAGGTTAAGCTTTTTGTCAACAGTCTTACTAGCATTGACTCTGGAATCCTTCTCATCATGATTTTCAAACAGCCATTCCGCGTCAAAATCCATCTCATGTTTGACTTTATTTAATTCTTTCATGTTAAATCCAAGCAACACCCCAGGCTTGTACTTTTCACAATCACGAACACACTTCTTCCGTTTGTTACTAAAATGGGACGCAATGTCGCTCTTCCACAACCACAAGCTGGCTGCCAACTTCTCAATTTCTCTCCTGGTGGGATAGGGCTGTTTGTTGAAATACTTTGTTAGAAAGCTTTTTCTGGCTTCATAGGAATCATCTTCGTGACCCTTGGGGTCTAAAGCTAAAACGACAGGCTCTTCAGGCTTCTCTTCAAAGCAGCCGGGTGAATCACTGTCATCATCCAACTTTCGTTTTTTCAGCAAGGGAAACTCCATTTGCTCATAGGTGCGCTTCACAGGTGCCAGGCCTGGAGACTGATTAAGCCGAGAGGGTGCGTTCGTCTTATCCTGGCCGTTCTGGGTCTTTCCGACACCCCTGCAGTGCACCAGATGTAGAGTGATAGTTGAGGCGGTCATGTTGCTGGTATACACACCCAGGCAGTGGATGCATTTGTAGGTGAGCTTTTTCTCCACTGGATGAACCGTCTGAATAACCTGGTGCCTCTCTCGTAAATGATGTGCAAGTGCATCAGATATGGGTCCTTTCAGGATTGAAAAGCAAAGAGGGCAAAGGGTTTTTCCAACATCTTTCTTATAGGGCACTGCAGCTTGAGGTGAACTTTTGACAGGGATATCTGCCTTTTCCTGAACTTTTGGTTGTGGCTTTGGAGGAACTGGAGGGTTATTCTGGGCATGGTAAGCAACAGATTCAGCGGGGGCATCCCTCAGGTTATAGGTGGTTACCAGGAGATGGATGTTAGTGTGACTTCCTTGCTGCAATGTCAAATCAAAACTCAAAGTAGAATCCGTTTTAGGTCCCATCTCTTCATCTATGTGAACCATTCGCATGTGTGCAGCCATCTTTTCCACGTCGTTGAAAGTTGACCGGCAGTATGGACAAGATAGACCATGAATTAACATATGGTTGAGCAAGGTGTCTGTGGGCAAATAGCGATTACAGTAGAGGCATTTGCTAGTAAAATTGTGTATCTTCATAATGTAGTTGGCCACTGCTGGGACTTTCTCAGCTTTATGTTCTTTTTCGAAGTGCACACTATAGACATTTTCAGGAAAAAGCTCATTACAGATTGTACAAATTTTCCACTTTTGAGTCGCAGAAGTATTGGCTGGGGGGGGACCTGTGGCAGCTGCAGGAGGTTTAGAACTGGACTGACCTAATACTCTGGAGGCCTGGGACTGGGAGAGGGAAGGAGACTTTAACTGGCCTGATGAGAGAGAAGAGGCATTAGCGGCCTGTAGGGAGTATCTTGCTGGTGCCTGGGATCTCTGCTCTGTCCCAAGGCCATAAGATCTTCCATTTCCACTTGGGAGTAACTGTTTCACAGACTGAGACTGCTGAGGGATGGAAACTGGTGCATTGCCACCTAGACCCAGTCTCATTGATTGACCAACGCCGTAGCCCTGGCCTACAGACTTGACTCCATAGTTATTCTGCTGCAGGTGAACATTGGACATCATGTTGACTCCTGTGGAATTTAAGTTAGGCTTTGGTATTGACAGTCGATTCACCATCTGCTGTGATGGTAAAGACCGGACATTTCCAGAAGCAAGGGCACCAATTCTTGGTGGGAGTCCCATGCCCTTTTTCTCTTGAGGTTTGGGAGCAATTAGCATCAAGGGTTTGGATCGGGGAACCACCACATTTGTGTGTCCGATCATGGCAGTGACCTGATAGCCTATGCGTTCGTGGTCTTCGATGACATGTTGTACCAAAGCTTCATAAGACTTTGGCATAAAAAGGCATCGCTTGCAGTGAATACTACACTCTTCCCGGGCACTTGAGCCTAAGGGGACTGCACCATTGAGAGACTTTTCTCCTGCCTTTGCTATGTACGGTGCTGCCACATGCTGAAAATGTTCCCTGTAAATGTGCTTCCTAACTATTTCATAAAGAGGATCTCGGTAAGTGCACTTCTTACAGTAATAAACAGCTTGCTCTACACTGTCAGCCTGCTTAGGTTTAAGGCCATCGTTTTTGTTTTTATCTTTGAAAGTGCTGAGGCTGCTACTTGGTGCGCTGGCGTTTGGAGCATGAAAAATTTTAATGTGTGTTTCCAAAGTCTTTTTGTCTGCATTGAAGGTACAGTAAGGGCAATTAAGGAGAATTCTATTTTCAAAGTCTTCACTATGAACATTCCGGAAATGACTTTTGTAGGCAGAAAAGAATTTTGAGGAAAAGGGACAAGCACTGCAGCAAAAAGGTTTTGTCCGATAGTCCTAAAGAAAACAGAAACTGGAATCAGAATGCCAGTTCAGGTAGGCAAGAAACAAGACAACTTGCTACTTTTAGAATAACAACTCTTAACGCACCGATTTCAGCATGGTTGATTTCCTCTTGCAGAATAAATTTATGAAAGAGATACTCATATAAAAAAGCTATTTTAAACCAGATATTTTAATTTGTGTCCCTACGTGTAAATTAAAAAACTCAACACCAAGTTCTTCCTCACTGTTCAGAAAAGACCAGAGTCATATTTATTGGTTTCTGACAAAACAAAGACAAATGGCTTCAATATAAACATTTTAAAGTTACCAATAATCATGAGTTGAGTGCAGTGGTACATGTAATCCCAGGTCTGTAATCCCAGAGGTTACAGACCCAGAGGCTCAGGAGGCTGAGGCTGGAGGATTTCCAAGTTCAAGGCCAGGCTCAGCAATTTAGTGAGGTCTTAACCAATTCAGTGAGATCCTACCTTAACATAATAAAAAATAAAAAGGACTAGGGATGTAGCTCAGTGATAAAGTACTCCAGGGTTCAATTCTTAGTACCAAAATAAACAAACAAATAAACAAACAAAACAAACCATGAAATCATCCTCAGTTTGTAAATCAGGAACTTTTAGGGACTTCAGATTTATGATATAGTAAAATTCAGGGCTCAGAATATTTAATGCAATTAAGACAATTTACAAAAAAATATTTTTAGTTGTAGGTGAACACAATATCTTTATTTATTTATTTTTTTAAAGGTGGTGCTGAGGATCATCTAACCCAATGCCTCACACGTGTAGGCAAGCTCCCTACCACTGAGCCACAACCCAGCTCTGCAATCAGACTTTTTTAAGAGCTAAAGATATATCATTTTTAAAGTATACTATAGTATTCACACTTCACTGCTAATTAAAAAACCTACTGATTTGTAAAGTCAGCTTTTTTCTATAAGTTTTGCTATTCTTTTTCAAGTAGGAGTAGCTTTAAAAGGGTTAACGAAGTGACAGCTGTTTTAATTCAAATTAATATGTCAAATAAAAATGTCCTATAGACTGTGAAGGCTGCCTGATGTTATGCATTAATGCATATGGATCACACTGATATCAAATGATGATATGACTATATCATATAATTATATAATTCTGATATCATATGACTGTTTCAGAATTATGACAGTTAACAAGTGTTCCTAAATGGAGACAGGGAAACATGCTCAAGGAGAGGTTGTTTCTCCCCAGAAACCTGCTTTTTTCCAGAGGCCACCTTGAACCAAAATGAGATTCTCTGGTTTTCCTCAAGACTCAACTCTTCTCTAGAATTGGGCTGTGAAACTCTGATTCATAAAGCTGACGTATGGTGTGCCCACCTAGAAAGCTCTCCACAAGAAGACTACCGGTTAATACCTTTCCCTAGGATATGAGTAAAAAAGAACCACCTAAACACCTGTGTTAGCGTCTGAAAGGATGAACTCCCTGTTGAGTATGTTCCACCAGATGAACAATCACTAGTGCAGGGTTAGAACTTTTAATTTGAATTGACAATCATTTTTTCCTACGGATAAACAAACACCGTCTATAACTCCCTCTTTCTTATTTCTTTCATTTATCTGTGATTGTTGGCACCACAATTATTGTTTTTAATGCCAATTTACAAAAAGTTAAATATCTGCACTGCCACACTATAGTCACCTACCCCACCCTCTCAGAAACTGGGTGCCACTAACAGACAAATAAGAAAACCATAATAGAAGAGTATGACCTTCCTTCTCTAGAAAACATAAAGATGGCAACACAGATAAGATAAACAGACTGATAGAGAAAACATTTCAGAAACAAAAGTATCAAGGCACTTGTAAAAGGGCAGTCTGCTACACCCCAGGCCTTCAAACTTTTTAAAAATAAACCTTCTTTCGTTCTTTCACTTGGAAGTTCAGTCCAGTGACAAAAAGTTCTTACTTTTCCCTACCACTTAGGAAAATACACAGTTTTGCTATCTTCCATGTTAGGTTATTATCCATCAACACTGCATGACTGTGAAAGGCCTAGAGCCGAAATTGGGGTGTACCAAGGATTACTGCCATTTGGGGAAGTCTTTTGTGCCACTTACCTGGTTTTTTGTAAGTGAAGGGTCCCACAGTCCTACATCTTCCCATGTAGTGTTTTTCAAATAAAAGTCATTAGGTTCAAACTGCTTAAAATCCTAGAAAACAGTGAAAGAAGTTTACAAAAACATAGTGGCATCAACTTTACATTTACATGTAAATCCTACCTCTTAGCCAGGGTTGGGGAGAAGCACAGGAAAACCAACCCCAAGACTTAAACCAGGAATGGTAAATCTCTTATGATTTACAGAAAAGCGTATGGCATTAAACATTTTATAGCTACATTCCCCTAGTGGTCAGCCAGGCTTCCAGTGAAACTGATGGAAGTTCTATTTAAGTAAAAAATCCAGTCACATGTCAAAACCAGTAGAGCACCATGGCTCATCAAGGGTAGTACTGGAGGGGGGGTCTCTGATGGGTCAAAAGGGCCAACAAATGTTCACTAATAGCTCTGCAGGTGCGATATTCTGGTTCTGTGGGGGGAAAAAAAAGATATTTTGGGGGATGGAGTGGGAGATCAATCAGGAAGAAAACTCAGGACTTTTAAACCCAAAAAGGAGGAAAGAAAGCTATTCAAAGATAGTAAGCAATGTGATGTTACATTTGTAGTCTTCTGTAAAAAAACTAAATCTCCCCAACCCCCACCCCCCGCCCCCAACAAGATAAAAAACTCTTAGGATAAAAATCCTCTTGCTTCTAAATGGTTCACAGTTTGGGGTGGAAAAATCAAGTACATGCAAATTCCAGAGTATATAATGTATATAGTAACAGGAGAAACAAATCAAACATAGGATAGAAAAGGTACCTTAATATTTGCATTATTTATTTCTGTGAAGATGACCCCACGGAGAGCAGAGTTGAATGGACTGTTTTATCTGGGCCGATCTACCTGAACTTGAGCGGTTGAAGAGGGGCTACTTCCACACTGGGGACCACACAACTAGAGAAGCCCACTTTTGAGAAGCTTCAGTCTCCACAATATGCCCCTGGAGTATTATTAGTGGGATTCAGGAAAAGAAAACTTGTTCTGTGAATGAATTGCTTTTATACTCCCAATTTTATTCAAACATGTTCCAAGCACCTCATGTATGCCAAGCACTGTGTAGGTGCTGGGGATAAACCGACTAACAAGGTGGTTATGGCCCCTGGCCAGGTGAAACTTACAGGTTAGTGGGGAAAACAGCTTGAAACATTTCTTTTCAATCAGAGCTTCTGACCAATTAACCATAAGATTTGGAGCAATGAGAACTGGAAAAGGAGGAGACATTATACTGGTATCCCACTGGGCTGTATAAAGCTCACAGAATAAAAAGGCTAGAAAAACAGTTTGTAAAGGCCAAACTGTTAACAAGGGGAAGAAAATAGTCTCTGATGGGTCAAAAGGGCCAACAAATGCTCAAATCCTAAGGAAAGAGACGACAAGCACCCAAACAACCATGCCTCAACAATCAGAAGGTCACCAGAACATTCAGGCCTATCAGAATGAGAACAGGCTCGAGTCTACAGCCCCCTTCCTCAGCTGCTCCCCTCCTCCGACTGCAAACTGTAGATAAGAATTCCTATGCTCCCCCCTACCAAAGGTGGTGTTTGTTTTGAGGACTAAATTCATAGACAATCTTAAAGTAGTAGTGCAACTGTCTGACATGCTCCAGCCCTCCATGACAGCTGTGTCTGCTTCAGGATGCAAAGATCAAAGAGCCCATTTTAGGGACAAAGGATACTTAGAGTTTTGGCGAAGCTAATGCTATGGTTAGAATTCAGAATCACACCTAACATTTAGCGATCCTGACCATTGACACAAAGTAATGGATCAGAAGTGGAGTCACGTTAAAATTAAAAAAACGGCATGCTACTTACTTCTATATGTTCTTTACAGTATTCCAACCCAATGTCACTAAGTATTTTTTTCACAGTTTTCCGGGCTTTTCTTAAACTGCCAAGATTGTTGACAGGAAGTTGGAACATAGTTTCTATTGGAAAAAAAAATTTAAGTCAAAGTCAAAACATGTACAACTTGTAATATTTACTAATCCACTGATGATAGACTCCCAAACCCTGGCTCCATCTCACAAAAAAGGTGAGTAGATATCCTTATCTGGTATTGTTTGAATACTTAAAGCAGGCAGGCAAAAATAAGAGCTCTTATTTTTCCTATTTTTAATTTGAGATGGGGCTTTGCAATGCTGCCCAGGCTGGCTCAGAACTCACGCTCCTCCTGCCTCAACCTCCCAAGTAGCTGGGATCATAGGTGTGCGCCACCACACCTGGCAGATGTGTTCTATTTTTTGACAGGATATTTTATGCTACAGATTGACTTCTGAGTCTACTCTGGCACAATTCTGATTAGGCTTTAAAAAACCATTCCAGTGATGATCTTAAAGTTGAGAATTAGGAAAATTATACCAACCAATTATTTTAAAATCAAGTATGAGTGCTTTTCTCCTTGTGATGTTGAACCTCTGAAAATAGAAAGTGCTCAGCATTTCAGCATGATTACCACACAATTGTGTCATGAAAAAAAGGTTTTTGTGGTTTGGGAACTGTCCTGTAGTTTCTGTGTATTCCCCAAACTAAAGACACCAACAGCTGTGTGACTCACTCCTGAGCTGGCAACACACCTGGACAAAGGCACTCACTATGGCCACTGAATGAATGTTGAGATGGGGAAAGAAAAGGATGAGGGCTGTAGGCTAACTTAGGGCATCCTTTGGAGAAAACCAAAAGCCTGTATGTAAGGGAATTGAAAAATTGTCCTAGTTCATTTTATCAGAAATCTAGATCCATTTTCCCAAGTTTCTTAAAAACCAAGATTTGTGTTTAATAATAAAATAAAATTAGTAAAATTTAGGCACTTGAAAGTGTGTATATTTTCCAAAGTGACCATAAAACTTTCATAAAAGTCTGGCAAGAATTTTTCATCAATTTAATAATCCAAATCCGAAGCAATTTTGCAGAATAAAATAGCTCCAAGAGCAAAACCAGCAAAAACAAATGCCAAAACACCAGGAATTCAAATTTAATATATGCAAATCTGGCCTTCTAATTAATAAAGGCTGTTAGGCTATAATACCACTACCATTTGTAAACTGCAAGTCAACTAATCCAATTGTAATATCATGTTACTTCATTTATTAGTCTACTCCAAAAATCAACATTAAACTATGAAAAATGGAAGGGAGGGGTGGAACCTACCAAAACAAACAACTCCCAGAAATTCTGAATTTGGATATCTTACTAACACTTAAAAGTCTGAAAATATCCTATACACAGCACTAAAAGTTTAACTGAACCCCAAAGAGAAAAGCATTAATTGAAACCACTTCTCAGCCTTATCAAGCTAACTTTAACCAGTGGCTTTGGTGTCCCTGTTTTCTCTGCCATGTCAGTACAGGAATATAAACAAAGCAGGTTCCCTTCTCATTATCCTCCAGCCAGGAGCTCCTCCTTCCACAAAGGGCTACCACAACACAAACGATTCCTCAAGTCTCACCTGACTCTACCAGTCAATGTCAGAATTATGAGGGGCCATGTGAAACACAACAAGGGTCCTATATTTTTTCATCCTATTACTGTTAAGAAATCTAAGTTCAAATCAACTGTTGGTTTCAGGATTCATTAATGTTATGATTTTACTTTTGTTTAAATTACCACAAGCCTCAAACCCCTTTGAATTAGAAACTTAAGATACTTCAGTGACTGAGGGCTGGGATCAGAATAAGAAATTGTCTTTGAGATCAAGGGCCCTTTCTTCACTTTTGAAGGTAAAGAAAAACAAAATGTTTACAATCATTACTCTTAGGAAGGAAGATGGCTTACAATAATATCAGTCTCTATCCTAGAGATGAACTTTTGACAGCAGTTCAGAGGGATAGGTGTATTTTTTCCCTTGGTGGCTAATATACACTCTTTAGCCTTCCTGGTTATCACGATGGTCATTTGTACTATTATCCCAATCCTAATCCCAAGAAGAGCTTTCTTTCATCTTATGGCATTAAAAAAGGCAAAAAAAAAAAAAAAAAGGATCATTTAATGGAGCTATACTCACTCATCTTCAGAGCACCTACACTTTGCCAGTCACTTTGTTGGGATGAGAGGTAAATGCCACACAGCCTGCCCCTTTAAAGATGCACTGCTGCTGGAAACGGTCCCAGGGGCATGCAGAAGGCCCTGAAGCAGCAGAGTTCAGACACTTGTGCCAGTCTCCTCTTAAAATCACCCTGCACCACACAGATGTGCTGTCAGCTTACACTGGAGCAGAATGTATATAACCAATAAGTCTCTTTATTAGGTGACCAATAAGAGTATTTAATTTCTGTAGACACTGATAAAAACAGAGTGGAACATATGCTCCAAACATGACAGTGATGCTAAAGGAGAGTGGGGACCTGCCACCACCTGAAGAAGGCAGAGGGAGAAAAGATGCCTAAAGGACAGCACTCCTCAGTGGCCCTGCCCCCAGGCTTTTCAGATATATGAGCAAGGACATTTCTGCTTAAGCTTTGTTCCAACTAAGTCTTGGGAAAACCACTGGGCAGTGACCATAGGAGAGGGAGTAATAAAGAGGGAAAATGGGGCATTTTATACTGAATAGTCGTACTTGTGAATGGGTCTAGTAGGAGAAGTAGTTATTCTCAAAAATGCCTTTGTTCTATTTCATTAATCCAAAACAAAGAGAGGTATGGAAGGGGTCAAAACACTTCCTAAATTCTAAAAGATGTGGGGGAAAGTTTAATAACCTACTAGTAACAGTTAACAGATGCAAATGTTGTATTTATGACTGAAAGTAGCTTTCTGGTAAGCATCTGCCATCTGATGAACTAGATTAAAACCATTGTTTTTTGAGAATGATTTGAATACATTTTTTTGACTGGACTAACTATACTCTTTCCTATGGATCTTGGCAAATTATACCCAAACCTAGAGATGAGGTCCCATACATTAAAGTGTATTAATCCAGGCCACCTTCTACTCATGGTGCTTTCTTAGAAAGCAAGAGTCCATGGCTGGAGATTCACCTAGGCCCTAAGGTGATGGATAAATGAAAACCACATAAATAATACCCACATTCCAACCTCCCTCCACCCTCCAAATATCAAAAGCAAAAAGCACTTTTTTTAGTTTAAATACCAAGCAGGTAAATATAGGTAAAGAGAGCTGGATCAAAGGAAATAATCTCTAGGTAGGCCGACATCAATAACCCACCAAAGAGGCCATTAACTGACAAACCTATTGCAAACAACTACTCTGCCAAAAGCTCTGGATCTAGTCAATCTGTACTCAGGGTTGAAGGAGGAAAATCCAACAGATGACAGTGCCAACTTGGGAGCTTAGGTTAAGTTTGCAGGACACAATACAACACCACCTGTAAACCCTTGGCCATGCACAGAAAAATCAAATCAGGAAGAAAAACAAGCCTCCAAATTAAATGTGTCCATATTACATATTAAGCTATTTCAAATAAAAATCTAATACAGCGTGTTCTAGAATGTTTTCCTATTTTAATGTGCATTCTTACTTATGTTTCCAGAATTTTTAAGAAGTATTTTTTAGTTGTAAATGGATGTTTTAATTAATTAATTTATATGCGGTGCTGAGGATCAAACCCAGGGCTTCACACATGCCAGGCAAGTGCTCTACCACTGAGCCACAACTCCAGCCCCTCTAAAATTCCTATCAACAGTATATGGTGCTTATTTAATGTCAGTATACACACAACATCGAATATGACAATGAGTCCAATTATACATTGTAGGTATAATCTGCTCTTACACTGA
The DNA here is from genome assembly GCF_052094955.1 of Ictidomys tridecemlineatus. NCBI lineage: Eukaryota > Metazoa > Chordata > Mammalia > Rodentia > Sciuridae > Ictidomys > Ictidomys tridecemlineatus. The sequence goes on along the minus strand of NC_135481.1, from coordinate 193,219,525 downwards.
GAACTACAAGGATGGTTCGTTATTTCTGGTAACACTTAAACACAAGCTGCTTAGTCCAAACAAGTGGTTTTCTTTTTTTTAATTTATTTTTCAGTTTATGGTGAACACAACATCTTTATTTTATTTTTATGTGGTGCTGAGGATCGAACCCAGGGCCCCAGTGCATGCCAGGCAAGCACGTTACTACTTGAGCCACATCCCCAGCCCCTTCTTTTCTTTTTTATAAATGTGGTGCTGAGGATTGAACCCAGGGCCTCGCACGTGCAAGGTGAGTGCTCCACCACTGAGCCCCAGCCCCAGCCCTCAAACAAGTGGTTTTTCAATCCACGACTTTTCTGCAGTGCTGGGAAGGGACCCAGGGTCTCATTCATGTTAGACAGTGCTCTATTAAGCTACACACCAGTGCACCTTTTTTTCTTAAAGTTGTGAAACCCTCATTTTCAAAGAAATCTTAAGTGAAATATTAGAGATTAAAAAGTGGAGAGAGATGGTTACATTTTAAAGGGAGAGGGAAAAATATCTTGCTTCTAAGCCTCAATCTCCTTGAAACACTTAACAGTCAAATCAAGAAAGTGGTATAGATTTATGCCAAAGGGACAATCTACTGAGATGCAGACTCTGGTGCCCAGTGGGCAATTCTACTAAAGCAAAATTTTAACAGTTTTCTGAAAAATCTCTATAAATAAAATTAGTCTGATGAGTTTATGAAGTTGCAGGAGTCCACACAGGAAGCTCAAAGGATCAGAACATACATTTATACTGTGATGCTATCTTTTTAATATTTCTACATTGAAGTTACAAAGAAAAATACAGTGGTAGAAGGGGTTTAAAGGCTGGAAATGATGCTACTTACTACTAGTGAAGAAAAATGGCAGCTGAACAGAAAATTAGGAAGACATTCAAGTTACTACTTTATATAAACTATGTCATTTTTCATAACATTAGCAACCCAAATTAATATGTAGGAAACTCAGACCCTTGATACTAAACTAAAAATGAAGTATTCCAATTAATGTTGATGCTAGCTAATATCTACCTAAAGATCTCATAACCCCCATTGAGGTTCCAGAGATTTTTGAAGTTTCTTTAAATCAATGGGCTAATTAAAATGCTAAATTATGCTGGCAATCTTCTAAGGGGAGGCATTTATAATAAGATTCTTATAAGGAGAATCAAAACATCAGTTACTTTACTGCTGCTCATGATAACACTTTCTTCTTCTTCTTGAGAACAGATCTTCTTGTGGCACACCTGAAATCCCAACTACTCGGGAGGCTGAGGCAAGAAGATCCCAAGTCCAAGGCAGTTCTGGCAACTTAGCAAGACCCGTTTATCAAAAAAGGGGTGTGTGTGGATGAAGTACCTCTGGGTTCAATCCCCAGTACTGAAACGGGGGAGGGATGACACAAACCATCTAAGCAGAATAAAATACAATTCCCATATTCATGCAGTCTCTTTCCTATGGCCATATAATCAATACCTGTCAACAAAATCACTGAGTCAAAGTGTGGTCATGGTAACCCGTAAGCCCTTATCTTGACTCTACTGGGACTTGCAGCTGAAGCAGCAAACACAAACACCTATATTTGCTTTAAGAGTGTCACTAAGTGCTACATTTAAACTATCAGTAAAAAAGTGTATATAGTTATATTTTTATGGATGAACCCTATACAGCCTTGCTAGAACAGTCCTCCAGTGAGTGACCAGTTGAAAGCTTGCATCCAGCCTGAAAGCAATCCTCCATCCCATCTTTTTCTAAAACACAGCCCTGGGCAGCAGAAGCTCCTCTTTCACTGTTCTGCATGCAGGCAGAAGACCTGCAAGATGCCTTCTTCACAGAACGGTAGCTCAGGGGTCTCCTCCTTTCACCACCTTCCAATCCTAAAAAGCTAAGTAACAGATCATTTTTTGACTATCTACGGGCAGAATGATAAAACTACAAAAAGTAAGAAAATAAAGTTTGGTTTCCTCTTTCCTTAAGCTAAGCAGATGTACAGTAGAGCTGAGACTAAAACAGAGAGCTTTCTGGAAAGCCAGGAGGACTAAGAAAAACTATTTTGCAAATGATGACATGTTTATACTGAAAGCTAAAATCTGAATAGTGAACATTAATTATATTGCTAGGATAATCATATCAGAATACTCAATAAAGACAAGAGCAAACAGAAAATGTTACTAATTTCCGTTTTCTTCTCTTTTAAATCACTAACGGTATTGGACTTGTACTTTTCTCCCAGTTTAGTAATAAAAGACACTCAATTAATAAAACACCACACAAAATTGCCTACAAACACACACACACACACACGACCATTTTCTTCACATTTTAAATCTCAATTATTTAATTCTTTACAATTAAGTTTTCATAACTGTTTCTGGAATAGGGAGACTAAGTTTATGCAAGGCAAGATGATAATATGTATCTAAACACAGCATCCTATACAAAAACATTTAAAAATTAAAAAAAAAAAATAATAGGATTTTTGGTGATTTTCTATTTCTAAAACAGTGAGTGAACCCCTTCCACCAACAACCTGGCTCCAAAGAGCCATCATCTCTTTGCTTGGTCACTGTAAGGGGAATACTCTTATACCCAACAGCTCATTTCAAAAGTTTACTTTTTACAATGTTTTATAAACTGTATATTGCTTTTAATTTAGCTGTTGAATAATTCTCTAGTCACACGATAGCCTTTCAAAGTTTTAAGACACCCCCTACCCATGCCCTTCCAATTCTTCCCCCTTCTACCAGCTAACCACGCTTTTTTTTTTTTTTTTTCACTCCTGTGATTTTTATAGGCCATTCTCCCCCAATGGCTGGGCTCTCATTTATTGATTTTCCTTGTACCTTGCATAAACTGTTATACTGGATGGGACAAATGAAAGAGCGAATTCTGGACATTATTATTTTTAAACTTTTTTTTATTGTGCATTATAATAATACAGAATACTGGGATTCATTGACACATTTGTGCATGCACATGACATAATTCAATCAACCTATTATTCTTTAAAGTCATGCTCCTGAAATATGCATTTGTGTTGCAAGTGGCTACTTCCCATATGACTACATCCAATTAAAACCTTTATTTATTTATTTTTTAATATTTATTTTTTAGTTCTTGGTGGACACAACATCTTTATTTTATTTTTATGTGGTGCCGAGGATTGAACTCAGCGCCCAGCGCATGCCAGGCCGAGCGCGTTACCGCTTGAGCCACATCCCTAGGCCCCAAATAAACCTTTAAACAACAACACTTGAGCTGCCCTTTTCAGTTAGCTTGTTCAGCTAGTAAGGAAAAAAAAGATACTTTTTTGTTGTTGTAGTTTGCAGAGCTGGGGATGGAATCCATGACTTCATCCACGCCAGGCAAACATTCTACCATGAGCCCCACTCCAGCTCAATACTTTTATTTCAACAATCTCCAGTCTTTCAGTTTCTCAGCTGTAGGGACATGAGCACTCTGTTAAAATGAAAAAGGCGGCAAAAAGATTCATTTTCCTCATGATATTAATTGAAATCTGTTATCAAAAAGTAGCACTGAAAGAAACCTAAAGGTTGCCTAATGTGAATTTTCCTCATTTTAAAGATTAGCACACAAGCAGGTGAATCAACTACTTGTCTTTGAGAGAGCTGGGTCTTGAGGTCATATCCAGGTCCATGGTGCAGTGGTGCTCCTCCCACTGCCCATGCCGATTAGGTTCTAATATCTAACATTCATTACAAACAGCATGCTATACACTTACATCTGAAAGTACTACAACTTCAACACTCTAAGATGAAATGGTCTTAAAGTATTGAATAGCTACAGAGCACAAGTGGTGATACAGAGATTAGATAAGATATACATCCAAGGTCAGTTGGATGATCCCATCACATCCAGAAAAGAATGGAAACAACTCAGCTCTGTGAACACTTGTCTTACAATGCTCTTATCACTTTGAATGTCAACAGCTACTAGATAGTCACATATGCAGTACCTTTTTCTGCCCAAATCACAATGGTACTATTTTGAAAAAGGAAAACCATGACCTTGGCATCCTTGACATGACAGTTTTTCAAAAAGCAGATGTCTCTTGCTTGTTCCTCCTTTACCTTCCCATTGCTTATCCTCAGTATGCATGTTCTTCTGAAAGCTGCAGAGGCTCTGACACCCCTTTCCTTTGTTTGGAAGGAGGTATTAGTAGGAGGTTATTCCACTCAACTACCCCAACCTCCTTCTCCCAAATAAAGGTTCTTTTTGTTCCAAATGGAAAAGAAAACAAGAACATTCGTCCACACAAGAACTTATACATGTGTGTTCTCAGCAGCATTATTCATAATGCCTCCAAAGTAGAAACAACTTAAAAACTAACTGATGGAGAATATATTCATATAATGGGATATGATTCAGTGACAAAAGGAATAAAGTATTAATATATGCTCCAGCAAAGCTGAACCCTGCAAATAAGTCAACAAACCCAGTGAGAAAAGGTCATATATTGTATGGTTGTTTATACAAGATGTCCTGAATGGGCACATGTGCAGACACAGAAAGGAGATTATGGCCAAGAGAGCTGGAAAGGAGATTGCTTTCTAAATGGTACTACTAGTTTTCTTTCTGGGGTGATAAAAATGTTCTGAAATTGATTACGGTGCTCGCTGCACATCTCTGGATACTCTAAAAACTACTGAATTAAATAGGTACAATTATATCATATAAATTAATCTTATTTTGTATTTTTTTTCTTTTTTTTCAATATTGGGATTGAACCCACCAGGGCCTCACACATGCTAGGGCAGGAGGTCTACCACTGAGTTAAATCCCTTGAACTGTATGAATCTCGATAAAGCCGTTACCAAAGCAAACAAATATGCAAAATATAGAAAGCAAAAAACATAACCTCCACAAAATTTACCTGAAGGCAAGCAACAATACAAGGTATTGTTAATATAATTTATCCTTCCAGATTTTTATGTGCGTACACACACACACATATATATATATATATTTAGTACTGGACATTGAACACAGAGCCTCACACATGCTAGGCAACAGCTCTAACAGTGAGCACTACCCACAGTTCTGTTTTCCCTTTCCAAAATAAATAGAATATATGTATTTTAGTGTTTAAGAAAACCAAAGTAGCTTGAAAATTTTGTAAATTATTTTTTATTAAAAAAACGGTGCTTTTCAGTAAGACACTAGCCATAAGAGGATTAATGAAGCACTTGAAATGTGACTACTCTGAATTGACATGCTTCTTCTTCTTCTTTTGTTTAAAGTACTGGGGACTGAACCCAAGGCTACTTCACCTTTGAGCTAAAATCCATCCCTAGCCATTTTTATTTTGAGACAGGGTCTCGATAAGTTGCTGAGGTTGGCTTTGTAATCCTGCCTCAACCTCCTGAGTCACTGGAATTATACGCATGAACCATCATGCCCAGCTGAGATATGCTTTTAAAATATAAAATACCCTCTCAATTTCTAAGACTTATTATGAAAATAAGAACCTGATAAGTCAAAACATTTTAGATTATGCTGAAATAATAATACTTTAGATATATTAGGGTCAAAATATTATTAAAATTAATTTCACTTTTTACTTTAAAAAAAGTGGCTACCAGAAACACTGATGAACCTTGAAGACATCATACTAAGTCAAATAAATCAGTCACAAAAGTATGATTCCACTCATGAGGTATTTAAGAGTAGTCCAATCTAAGAGACAGAAAGTAGATTGGTTGTATAGTTTCAATTTTGCAAGATAAAAAATTGTTTAATTTAATGCCACCATACTGTGCACTTTAAAGTGGCTAAAAGGAAAGTTTGTTATTAAAATTAAAGACATGGGCTGGGATTGTGGCTCAGTGGTAGAGCGCTTGCCTAGCATGTATGAGGCACTGGATTCAATTCTCAGCACCATATAAAAATAAATAAAGGTCCATCAACACCTAAAAAATATTAAAAATAAATAAAATTAAAGACAACTTTTTAAAATGTAGCTGTTAAAAAATTTAAGGAAACAGCAATGACTATGAAAGCAAGATAAGGTATGCTTTAATTTTAATAGCAGCAGAGCAGCTTGTGTTCAAAACCAGAGGCATTTATCATTGATGGGGATGTGTCAAAGCTATGACTGCTACGCATTTGTTAAGATTCCCTGGAACATGACAGATTGTCTAGAGCAAGTCTCTGGATGTAGGAGAGAACTGAGGCCTTTACAAATATCCAGACCATTTTGGATATTGTTAAATGAGTGATTCTATGGAATCTGGGTAGCCCCAAAACTTTAAGTACTAAGACTGACTGACTGACCCACCGACCAACCAGAGTTCACTATCTTGGTAAACATGCTCATCAAGAAGCCAGAAGAGTGTAACACATCACTCTTGGCAACAAAGGTCCTGATTGGCTTTGCCTTGACTAACAGGTCTAATACAGCTGGAGGCACTTCAAAGAGAAGCTCAATGCTTTTCAGCCATGCGTGGCATCACAGAAAAGCACTTTTCAGAGAAGCTCCTTGTTCAATCAAAAATAAAAAAAGAAATAAATAAATAAGCCAAGTGTGGTGGCACATGCCTGTGATTTCAGCAGTTTGGCAGACTGAAGGCCTAAGCAACTTTTGAGACTTTGTCTCAAAAAAACAAAACAAACAAAAAAAAGGGGGGTGGGGTGGGAGAGACCGATGGAGATGCAGCTCAGTGGAGCTCCTGGGTTCAATCCGCTGTAGCAAAAAAATAAACAAATAAATAGATAAATAAGATAATTTAAAGTTTCGTTTAGTTACAAGAGTAGAATTATAAAAGGGTAAAGGTCCTGGGGGAAAACAAGAATCCTTACGAAAGGTAGCAGAATGAAAAAAAAATTAATGGTTCTTTAAGCAAGGTTTGTTTTTCTTCATGTTGGTGTAGTTTATTAATAGACCAACAATAAAACGGTAATTAATAGCACGGTTCATAACGTTATCAGTCATTAAACTTATAATCATACTGGGATCTAAAAGCTTTATTTTAAATGCTAATCACAGAGATTTAGAAAAAATGTCTTAAAACTGTAAATTATACAGTTAGTAAAGAGGTACTCATGCCTGTATAATATAATTACAATGTATGTTTTTTCAGCAGATTAGTTTTCATGATCTCAATTGATGGACTAAATAGAACTCTTAAAATATGCAGGACAAGGTTGCCATCCCACTATTTAAGGAGGTCCATTAAAAATATACTGTTAATCAAGTGTGGAGGCATCTATCTGTAATCCCAGCTACCTGGGAGGCTGAGGCAAGAGGATCCCAAATTTGAGGCCAACTTCCTCAATTTAGTGAGAAGTCCTAAGCTACTTAGCAAGACCCTGTCTCAAAAAATAAAAAGGGCTGGTAATGTAGCTCAACGGTAAAGCACTGCTGGGTTCAATCCTCATGACAGAACAAAACAAAGACACCGCTTGGATTTTTAGCTCCATCTCTAGTACCCACATGAATGAGGAGTTCTTGCCTAGAAAAGGCATGCAGATGTAATGCTCCATAAATACAGTAATGCATCACCAACTAAGTACTAGGAAGCTTCAGAGGAGGGAAAGTTCTTCCTCAACAGAGAGTGGAAGTAGTTACTGAGTTGAGGTTGCTAAGGTAGGTTGAGTATCTGTTCAATATTATTGCAAAAAATTGACACAGTGACACAGGGAGGAAATCAGAAAGTTCTAGGAACTACTGCATAGTCAGAATGGCTGCTGGTAAAGCTTCTGAGTGATCATGACAAGGTTGGAAAGACCAGTTCAAGTTAGAAGGACTTGAATAAGGAGCTGCAGTTCACTGCATGTCTGCAAGGCATCTGAGAGGCTGCAGGTACTGAAATAGAGAAGTGCTGTGAAAGGACATTTTCTGGTAGTGGTGCTGGGAACTGAACTCAGGAATGCTGGACAAGGGCTCTACGACCGAGCTACATTCCCAGCCCCAAGAAGTGATATGACTTTAATGGTACCTTCAGAGGATGACTCTGGTTGTGATCAGCAGGTTCCATTAACAAAGGATGGAGTGGACACCACACTTAGCCAGAGTCACCTGAGGGAGCCTATACCCACTCTAAACTTACTCAATCTGGAAGGTCCATGAAACCACCACTGTCTTGGTATGACACAGAGGTCACAGAGAAAGGAAAAAAGAACCTTTTCAAGGATATCTTTATAGCCTAAATTAAAGTTTGTGTTCTCCTAGAAGATTCCTGTTTTTCATGGACAAAAATTTACTTGACCTATGAGCCCCGTGTAAAATTTCTTTTACCTTACAGTCAAACTTCTTTAAGATGACCTAGGGTAACATGGCACATAACACTGTTTTTTGCTAGAAATGATGCTAAGATATGACGATGAAAAATCTACCCTAGAACTGGACAGATGTGTTTATGCTCTGAGACTTATTAGCTTTGTGATCCAAAAGCCTAGAGGTCTGTTTCCTTATGTAAAACCAGAAGGACACTACTCCACTGTTCCAATGTCAGAAAGATTAAATGAGATGATGCAAGTTAATGCTTAAAGCAATAACCATTATTACCTTAAACCAGATCAGATTCTGAAATAATCACTTTGAAAATTCTTAGTATTCTGAGTAAAATATGAGGGTATAAACTTGGACAATTTTTTTTTTCCTGAGAAGCAGATGTACATTTGTATTTACACAAAGCAGTGCTTTTCTGCAGTGTTTTAAATGCATCCCTATGAGGCATTCAAATTAGTTAGCATATTCTTAACTTTAACAAGCTCAGTGGTATTTAATATGCTTATGCATTAGAACACCAACAACTGCTATACATAAACCTAGTGACTTGCAGCTATGTAGAAACATCAAGGTGTGATCAAGATTTTGCAAATTATTATTTTTTTCAATACATGGGTTCTCCTTTATTAATTTTTATGTGGTGCTGAGAGTCAAACTCAGTGCCTCACATATGCTAAACAAGTGCTCTACCGCTGAGTGCTAAGCCACAACCCCCAGCCCTGGGTTACTCCCTTTTTAAGACATTCATACCAAAAGACCAGTGCCAATAACTGGAAACTGCTATTGTACCGCTGCTTCTCCTGCTACTTTGACTAGATTTCAGACAACAAGCCTAACCATGATCACCAGGAATTTCTAGTACACTGATGGAACCTGTGGTTTTCAGGTTATTCTCACGAGGAAGTGTAACATGTATATACTGATGGAGGGGAAGATGATGCCTGAAGGAGAAGGTGAAAGCCGAGCAACCTCTAGTCTGACTCCTTAAACCTTCATCAGTTTGAGTTCACATAAAACTTTATATAAAAAGGGTATGTGTGGGCGTGGGGAGAAGAGATGCCTTACTGCTTACAGGGGAAAAAAAAAAAAAAAAGACTGAGGACACTTTCTTTTTTCTGTTTTGGGCACTGGGGAATGAACCCAGGGGCACTTAACAACTGAGTCACATCCGTTTTTGAGATAGAACGTCGCTAAGTTACTGAGTTTGGCCTCAAACTTGCCAATCTCCTGCCTCGGCCTCCCGAGTTACTGGGACTACAGGTGTGAGTCACATGCCTGGATAAGACTGAACACAATTTCCAATGCTCCAATCTAGATTTGGGGAGTGTGTGAGATGGGGAACACTTCTCATTTCACTTTTAAACAGGCATTGCAGCAAGGCAGGGATACATCATCAAGAGTAACTTCAGCACTCTGCTACTTAAGAAAGAATTTCACAGGCTTAAGAGAAACGTGAAAAAGTGAAATAACTCACAAGTGGGCTTAAGAGGACAAGCAGATATGCCCATTTATAATCACTGTAGAAACATGCCACATCTTTGCATCTAAATGGTATAAGACAAAAAGTTACTTTGATTCTCTAGTAATAAATTTTTCATGTTCTATCAAAACCAAATTAATGGGAAATGTATTTTTCATCATTCTTGAATCAGAGTAATTTTTATAAACCATGCTCTCATTTCTAAACTATATCCTAGAGTCTAGGCTTAACCAAAAGCAGTTTTTCAAAAGCATTTTTTAAAATTGGAAAAATAGTTGTACTCATATGGTATTAAGTAACAAAGCAGGTTACCAAACAATACAACCAACAAGTACATTTTAATAATAAGTGAATAAATAAGTGTTTATTCCTAGGGAATAAAAAAAAATTTGTGATGGGATTTCAAGTTATTTTTAGTTTCTTGTTTTGGCTAATCTGTAATTTTTTAAATTGGTTCTTCTACTTATACATGACAGTAGAATCCATTTTGATGTAATAATTAAGCATGGAACATATCATCTAGTTCAGATCCCAGTACCTCCCTTTTTCTTTCCCATCTCTACTCCCTTCCCTCTATTGATCAGCCATTCACCTACAGTTTTTTAAAAAATTCATTTCTGGGGCTGGGGTTGTGGCTCAAGTGGTAGAGTGTTCGCCTAGGACACATGAGGCACTGGGTTCGATTCTCAGCACCACGCAAAAATCAAATAATGATATTTAAAAAAATTCATTTCTGTTGATGTACTCAATGGAAAGGTTCACTGTGGCACATTCATGTATATACACAGGAAAGTTATGTGAGATTCATTCTACTCTTTCTTTTTCCCATCCTGCCTTCTTTCCTTTCAATCCCCATTGCCACTGAACTTCTACCCAACCCACTACTGGGGGTTAGCTTCCATGTATCAGTGAAAACATTCAACATTTGATTTTTTTGGGGGGAATTGGCTTATTTCACTTAGCAAGATAGTCTCCAGATCCATCCATTTACAGGCAAATATCATTATTTTTGTAGCAGGCTTTGCCACTTCATGACTCAATCTTCACTCGTTCCCTGGATAAGTATTTTTCTTAATGTCATTTTTAAGTGTAACTGACCTTGAACCAAAATGTTGAGTACTCTTTGGACCGGGACACTCTCAGGCTCAGTTCACCTCTTCATAAGAACAAGAATTTTGTCAACATAAATTTACAATTCCAATTTAATATTTTAATTCTGCCCTGTTTCCAGTAGACAGTTTCTTCATTAAGAAGATATGACAGGTTTTAAGAAAGAGGCCACTTCCAAGGTTCTCAACTAAGTTACCAGCTCTCACCAAAAAGGGAGAGGTTTATAGATTTTAAAGGGAGGAACAGGTTTCTCAAATGGAGCAAAGAGAGTTGAGAGAGTGAGAGAGAAAGCGAGATTGACTGATTCATATAAGCAAAAATAACTGTTCCGAAGAGAGAAGGAATAAGAGTGTCCTAAACCAAAACACTGAGGAAGGCAAGAGGCCGCCCTTTATTAGGTTTCTTTTTACACCCGCACACAGGTTAATGTCAAACCAGACATGCTATTTCAACTAAATGCCACTGCACACTCTACACCCATACTTCCCCCTTTGGGGGCAACCAACTTCTTTAACTGCAGAGCCTACTTGGAATCCTTGAGTGTAAGCTGATATATAAGAAAAAAACGGCATTACAAAAATATGAAGCATTTGAGTCCTCATTAGCCAAATAGCTCAGAAGAACAGTATAAAGGCCTGTATTCTAAGAACAGGCCTGGGAACCAGCCCAGACATATTCTGTGGCTCAGTTCATTATGGGATGGTGCCTCGATTTCCCTACTTGTCAAACAAGGAGAGTACTGAGAGAATTGAGAATGGTTTAAAAAGTATTTAGAAAGTAAAACTGGCAAACCATCAATGTTGTTTTATAATACCATAAAAGCCAGCCAGCAATGGGCCTTTACACTTAATAGACTCATGCTTATTAAAGGCACATGAGAAATGACACATAAACAACCCACAGCTAAGTGACTCAATTACAAATCTATACCCTTCCTGAAGGAAAGTATTAGAATGTGCAGAGATTTATTTTTCATTCTAAAGGCTGATCAAATAATGTATGATTCTTTTAAAAACTATGCACGTTTCCAAGCTGAATTTTAAACCTTAACAGTTGTTATTTGTTCAGGAAAGTCTTCCCTTTTGAAAACTATCTTCCATGCTCTCTTATTTTCCAAACCTTATTTCTGAAATGCTGCTGAAATTCTTGATAGGTTCCAGAATTTCTCTAGCAGCTGTCCTGGAACTGAGGCAGAAATAAATAATCCCAAAGAAGCTAGGGGCTACCTCTCAAGAACTCGAGAGAGAACAGTGAATTCATACACTGAGATGAGGGAACTCAGAACTGAAATATTATGAGGTTTTCATTTTCCATTGAAAAGAATAAAACTGTGCATTCTCAAATTGTCACTCTGAATGTTGATATCCCTGTATAATCTAACTGATATATATATATATTCCCAGTTTGAGAAACAGGATAATATGTGAGAAGAGCCTTTTCCTTCCAGTGAAGCGGAATATGGATTCTCACTTGAGCTAGTCTTACACTGGCTGACAGCAAAGGTGAACCACCACAAAAAGCAGGGGTAATGAGTACTAAGACACTGAGAAACTGGGAACACAACCATGCTCCCCTCACTATCTAACTAACAGGACAGGCAAACAACAAAAACCATGAGGTCACAAAGGCAGCATAGGCTGGGCACAACAGGACGGCTTATTATACAAAGTGTCTCAAGGATCAGGGTGGAAAGGGCCAATTATGGGATAGAGATAGATATAGATACATACACTCCTCCTACCAGGCCCTCTCATGCTATTTTGTTACTCATATATAAAAACGCTTTCACATTCAAACATCAATTCAGTTCATCAGTTCAGTGTGGGGCTTGAGCTTTGGTTTCAAACACCACAAAAGTGTAACTGACAGCAATACGCCTCAGCAAAGCACGGCAACAGCTCCAGAGTGACACCACAGTTCTCACAAAACTAGGGGAAGAAAACTTTGTAAATTTATGTGACACTGATAACACGTCGAGCGTTCTGAATCTAGTTAAATCATATCCATAGGTGTGTGTGCCCTAACGTATGTGCCTCTCAGGTAAGTATATGAAAGTCTAACTCTCACTGAGGTATTTTATTCCTTCTATTAGACATAACAGGCTTTATGACATTCCTTTAAAGTTCTCTGCAAGTTCAGGTTGATCTTGTGGCTTATTGCACAACAGACATGGGCACTTTGTTGAAAACCACAAATTAGATTCTAATGTTAAAAAATAAAAATTTGACTCTTGTTCATGATCATATCATTTACAAATGCTTATTCCACTAAGATTTCAATAGTTAATTTAAAAATCTAAGAAAAATCTATCAAGTTTAACTATAACATTTCACCTCTACATGTATTATCCCCAAATGACCTTCCCTAACGTTTTAGTTGTATATAATAAAATGACAATCACTTCTAACTCTAAATCCCAACTATATTTTTTAGGTATGTCTGTATGCGCACATAATTCCCTCAATTAACAGACTCACCCTTCCAGGCTCTCTCATGCTATTTTGTTACTCATGATTCTCAGAAGAATAAATTCCCAAGTGTTTCACTTTATCATCCTCCCTTTTCTACCAAAATTAGTCCCTGCTTTCTCCTCTAAAACAGCCCTGTCTTCCCTATTAAATCACAATTTTGACAACTAAATATGTAATCAGTACATATCAATCAATAATGAACCAACATGTTTCTGAATATTTTGATTTTCTAAATACAAATAATTATTTTTAATATATTTTCAAAATTTGTGAGCTCTAAAGGCAGCAACAATATCATATGTAGTACACCTTACATACCTAGGCTTTTAGTAATCAAATATAAATAATAAATATAAGTTCATTACAATAAAAATCAAACAGCTATTTTCACTTGATAAAAGCCCACTGGTTGATGACTTGGAAGTGGCACTGAAACAATCCATTCGACACTGTGAAGTTTTAGTTAATGTAAATAGTACCAGAAATTTTCTTGCATTCTGGCTTAAAGAGGTAAAGAAATTTAAACAAGGCAATTCATAGTGGATATGTTTAAAAATCAACGACTTCCAGGATTGGCAAGACCAGAAGTCATCAGAGATTCATAGCCCAACTCACTATATGTCCTATTATAGGGGCCATAAAACCTAAAAGCCAAAGACTTGGTTAGTTTTAATATACAGCAGACTCTATAGTCTGGAGTCAGGAAATTTTTCAGTATGGGTCAGGATAAAGAAGAAATTTTGACTTAAAGTTCGATTACATACAACTTCCGTTTTCTAGTTAACTGAGGCTATGTACTACACTTTAAATTTTCAGTTTACCTAATGTAAATTCCAGCCTTCAAGCCCAGTTGTTTTACTTTTTTATTTATGAGCTTAAATACCAGGATACCTTTAAAATTGGTAGAATACATGCCAAACCTCACAACAAATTTTCCTGTAAGGGGAAAATAGCTATTACCACCAAGGATATCACTTACCAACTGTATTTTATTTATAATTTGCTAAATCAAACAAAAATATCTTCACAAACTTCACCTCTAACAAGGTGTCTTCAAATTACTTATTTCAAAAACTTATGTTAACCGTATATCAAACACTAAATTCAGGTCAAAATTATGTCTGTTTTAACAAATACTAACTACTCTTACACTACAAATAATACTATTTATATTAAGTATTAGATTCTGTAATTACTAAAAATTTACAAAAGCAATGTAGTTTCTAGAGAAATACCTGAACCAAGCTATCTCCTGTTCACTCACCAAAACGTTACTTGGTAGCAATAGTCCAAAGAAAGTTTCACTTTAAAACCCAACTGATGAACTATGTATCAAAAACATCCACTGGTTTCCCATAAATGTGTCTTGGCATATCTATTTAAGATACTTGTAACAAAGCCTTAAAGGATCCATAAGTATCAACAACCACCATCAATCTTTTGTAGAAAGGAGGAGTTCACAGAAAGGCATATTCTCAACTTTCTACACACCCCAGCCCATCTCATCAGCTTTTAGAAGCTTATTGACTCTTGAGATTGGTTATCAAAGTAGCAGTAATTGAGAACTCAAACATTATACATAAGAATGCATAATGCAATTATTACAATCTTAGCAACTTTAAAATTTTCTTAAACAAGCCATATGTCATTTCTTACATTAAGTGTTTAAAACCCAACTATTGCAACCAGCTCTAACAGATTCCTTGAGGAATCGTGGCTAGGCTGAAATTTTGGAAGTGTTGGCTTTGGTGGTGACCAAGGAGGAAGAAATCTCTGGCTCCCCTGTTGCTGCAGTCCCCACCCTTCAAAATGAATATACCCACCGGTGTGAATTGACAATGTAGTCCAAAGAGCAAGGCAGGAAACGAAGTCCAGATCCTCAAAATGGCAGTACAGGGCATAACCACTAGGCCACCTATCAGTTCAGTACAAAAAGTACAACCCTGTGCATCATGGTGTAAAAGCTGGGGCCTAGGTTTCGCAATGTGCATCTCACACCTATGGAAATAATAAGAGGAGTAAAATCTATAGAAATCAACACACCCTAAGAAAGTGGGTGCTCACAGAAGACTGGTGTCAACACTTGCAAAGGTGGTTGGCTACTGACATAACATGGCAAGCACAAGTACAAAGTTGGAAGGAAGCAAAATTTTACAATCAGCTGTTGAGTCTGACAATGAAGAACTCAACATGGGCTTGATGTTTACCAACAAAGCTTTGCAAATCGTGACACCCATCTATCATGCTTGTGAAAATTAACACCCCACAAAAACCTAACATCCCTCAAGGATGACTTTAACTCTCAAAGAGTTGGAAAGATTTGAACTACAAGGATTTTGAACCAATCATCAATGCCCCAAACCTGTTCCTCTCAGATTTAAAATTTTCCCTTTTACCACCTGACCCTGGAAAGATATTTTGACAGGGAGAATTCCAGAATCCCAGAGAAAGGGAATCTATGACCCAAGGATGTGCCAAGGTGATACATCAAGAACAAGTATGGATTGTCTGAGGGTCAACAGTTTTGAAAAAGTAAAGAGAAAACTTTCAAAATGCAGAGTGGATTTCTTAAAAGAAGTAAAATCACTGCTCTTGACTCAATCCTTCGCCATGTTGCTGTCAGCTCACCAACTAAGAGTGCAAATTGTGTGTCTTGCTGGGCCCATTTTCCCATGGTCTGTAGAAGGCGCTGTGAAGCACATCCTGTTCTAGCTCTGGGGCCCTTCCCCCCTCTGCAGCCTTACCCAGTGCAGAGAATGCGCCCCCTACTGACTCCAACACTCATCGCCTTTAGCCGACTTGGCTGCGGTGCATTTTGGGTGGGGGCTGGTATTTTCTTCATGGCCATAAACCAGAAGCAACAATGCAGATTTATAAAGAAACTGTATCAAGCTATCCAAGAGATTTTTCCCCTCTTCCCTCCCAATTTGAAGGTACAAGACACAGGCACAAGAAGCATCAGGGATGGGTACTGGGTGTGAGGGGATGGACAGCATTAAAATGGCAAACACAGGAAACAGTTTGGTTCTTTTCCCTCCCAAGCCTTTGTCTGTGAAATGGGGTTATGGCAAGAACTGTCCAGAGGAACTGGTGAATGCAAGAACATTAAGAAGACTTAGTGTGGGTGTGAGTATGTGGCTAAAAAGGATATTAGACTTTAGACCCCGAGCTTGGACAGAAGAGGAAGAGAAGCAATCGCGCCTTTTCCAGCAGACAAGACATCTAGGGTGGGGGGCGGAGGGGGGGCAGGGAGGTAGCCCAGAGAAAAACAGGAGAATAAGAGGGTGCTCAAAAAACTTCCCATTCATTTCATTAGAAAAAAAAAATCTTTTCGTAGCTTTTTGAATTTCCATTTTCTGCCATCTTACTGCAAAGTTGGGGCTCAGAAAGCTTCTAAGAGGCCGTGCTGACCAGGCAGCTGAGATTGAGAAAGCGGGTGGCTGACTGTGGTCAGGACTGGAGGGAAGCTGGCATGTTGGGGAGGCAGGTTTGCTCTGGGGAGGCAAAGACTTTCACTCCTTGCCGTGCATGCTCCCCGCCCCCCAACCTACTCCCCCCTCCCCCAGCTAAGGGTGGGCAGATCTGGCAGAAGGCTCGTTCCAAGCACTGGGGTGTGCGTGGGGGGCTCGTTTGGGGGAGGGGCGGAAGGGATTAGTTCCAGGGATGGGAGAAGCTCGGTCTGGCTGGGGGCGGGGTGCGGGGAGATGCCATTAGCTGCAAAAGCCCCGGGTGGCCAGGTTGGCCGCCGGCCTCGGCGGGCTCGCGGGGCGGAGAAGGGGGTCGGGCTGCAGGAGGAGGCGCCTGGACCCCCGACCTGGGCAGGGGTAGCGGTTCGCGCCTGGACTGGCGGCCCGCGGGCAGCGGAGTATGCAAAGGAGCGTGTGTGTGCGTGGACGGTGGCAACGCGAGCACAATGCGCCCCGCGCCCGGGCAGGGCGGCAGGGCAGGGCAGGGCCGCGGGTCCGCGCGCCGGCTTACCTTGACTCGGCCTCGAGGCGCGCGCGGGGCCGGCGTGCTCGGGGGCCGGGCGGCGGCGGCGGCGGCGGGCGGATGGCGGCGGCACGGCGGTGGCGGCGAGGGCGCGCCCCGGGCCTCGTCGCGCTCTGGTTCGGCGGGCTCCGGCTCGCGCCGCGGCCGCGGCTGCTGCCGGGGGGCGCGGCGGGCGCAGCAGAGCGGCGGGCGGCGGCGGCGGCGCGAGCGGCTCCCTCCAGTCCCCGCGCGGGCGACGGCGGCGGCGGCAGCGTCGTCGAGCGGTGCAGACAAAGGAGGGGCGGAGGGAGGAGACGGAGGGTGTGGGAGCGGCGGCTTCACCGGCGCGGGCGGGCGGGCGGCGGCCGCGCTCTTCTCGCTCCGCGGCTGCGGGGACCGAGAGAGGGAGCTGTGTCTGAGGAGACGCCAAAATCCCCCTTAGCGCTGCCTGCGGGAGGGGGAGGGGGCACAAGATGGCGGCGGCCGGGGGGCGGGAGTTCAGCTCATGGATCCCGGCGGGCGGCGGAGGGGAGACCGGGGCGGCGGAGGCGGCGGCGGCAACGGGCGGGGGAGGGGGCCGATCCCGCGTCTCCCCTCGGCAGACAATACAAGCGCCTCGGAGCGAGTCCCCGAACCTGCCCTAGCCAAAATGGCGGCCGAGAAAGAGCGGAAGTGACGTAAGTACCTTATTAGCATAAGAGGACTCATTGTCCAGCTAAGTGGGGGGGGGAGTGGGGGACAGTACCCCTTCCCCCTGTGCCCCCCAGGGACAACTCTCCTATTCCCATCTGTGCTTGCACCCAACTTTTCTGAGGGAATGTGCCCCAGCACCCCACCCCAGCCTAGGGGAAATTATATAATCCCCACTGAGGGGGAGCTCTCGCGAGAACCAGGAGGATTTGCCACTGACCCACTAGGAGGCGCCGCGGATAATGGCCGCAGTGCGCTCTCGGGGCCCGTGTGCTCCGCGGGCGACTTCCTCTGGCCGCAGCGCCGGCGGCGGAGGCAGAAGCAACGGGCCGCAGCACGCCCAGCACTCAGTCAGGTGGCCGTGCTGGGGATCCCTGCGCGGGCCCAGCTGGGCCTGGACTACATCTGGCGGGAGGGGTGTGCGGGGCAGCGGGGGCGGCTCCACGTGCTGGGAGGCGCGCGCGCTCATGGGCTGGGCCACAGCGGGAAGGGGCAGGGATACCTGCCAGTTGTGCCTGACGCCTCCTGCCTTTAAGGAGGTGTGAGGGCCTCGTGCTTCGCACACCCACTGGAGATGAGACAACCCCATGGACGTCTGGACCCGCCTGTGGGTGGGTGGGGCACTCGTGGACCGGGCTGAGTTTTACAGAAGGCCTGCTCTTGACATTCTTCCAAGTCAAAGTGATGGACTCTTCTCTTTGGCCTGAAGAAAACAAGTGGGATCACAAGTGGGATCCCTAGTGTTTTGAAACCACCCAATGGTGAAGCCTAAGGATGCAAAGTGATGTTGCCTCCGAGTTTCCTCAAGAACCTTAAAAAACACCTTGAAGTCCTAGGGCCAGTGACTTCTAGTGCTCGCATAACAGGACAGCACGACAACACGGATGCAGTTTGTAATTATAGGTCAACCCCAGCCAATACATTGTCTCAACCTTTTAAGTGCATCTGAGAATATATAATAGGTTAAAAGTATTTAAAAGTAATAAATATCAATTGTAAAGATACCAAGCCCATTGTTTTCCAATATGTGGTCTGTAAATACTGTAACGTTACAAGCTCAGAGTTTCCAGTCATACTTACCATGCCCAAAGAATCTGACTTAAAGAAGTATGATGCTTAAGACTGGTAAGCAAGTTTAACAAACCTTCATTTAACATGGTATTCCATTAATTTCTGCAATTGTGATAAAATACATCTTTAAAAGTGAAATCAGTATTTCAATGGAAAACAACAGATGGAAAATTTTGTTAATAAAAGGTGTGGGAAGGAAGCACGTGATTGAGAGGACTAGAGATGAAGAATCTAATTACACATCGCAAAAGACAAGCAAATACTAATATAAAATAAGCAAAATAAACTTATCTTTAGTTTTCCTTAGATATGCTTAGATTTCATACAGGGATAATACAAACACAAAGGAAGAACATCTGGATTTCATCCTTGGTTTCATTTATGAAGCAAAAAGGGATGCTAGATTCAGATGTAAATGTTTAAAATGATTTCAGTGTTTAAGTCACCAGATTTACTACAAAAATCATCTAAATAGTTCAAATTCTTTTCTAAATGATATCCAAATGGTGAAAGAATGTTCACTGCTCAACCATTCTTGGTAAATTCCAATTGATAGTGCTATAATGATTGTGAGAACAATTGAAGATTTTAAAAAATCTACTCTTGTGTGGCATGAGAAGGCAACACTATCTCTATAGTAGGTTCTCTGAGGTGGTTACTTAATTTCTGTTCCATGTACTTGATGCTGGAAACTCCATTTAAAGAGAATAGATTCTTAACTCTCCAAGAAAAACAACACAAGAAAAAAAAAAAAAACTTTTGAGAATATCACAATTGTATTACAGCTTAAAACATTTTTTTTTTTTTAAATCAAGAACTGTTGAAGTTCTCGTTCTTAATGATGAGAGAAGTTATTTCCTAAGGAAAGTTGGTCCCTAGTGGGCTAACCAAACAGCTTTGGGCAGAAGAATTAACAACAGTAGTTCCCACTGAAGTGTGTAGTTTTAGGTTCAACTTATGGGACTTGGGGAAGAGACTAATGTTCAAAATGACACCAAAGGTTTTAGTCTAGTATTCGTTTTTGGTAGGATCTGAGAGTATGGCAAATGAAAAATCAGACTTTCAGTTTCTTTAGCACAGTTAAATTAAGTCAGTCAATACTATTCACTAGATTCAATTAAGTACACCTCCTCTTCCTTTTATTTGCAAAAGAAAGTCAACTAGATATTAAGCTTATTTGCTCAAAGTATGCCCTTACTCAAATGTTAAGATACTGTATGACCCAAAAGCTATGATACAATTAAATCACCTATGATAGACAAGGTAGGTAAACGGAATATTTGCCCTGGCTTTACAATACAACTTATCCTTCATTTTAACTGGCAGAACACTTTCCTGGTGTTCTGCCACAGAGTTACAGGGAAGAGATTTTTGCCACATTAATAAAAGGACATGAGCTTTGTTGAGGAGTTTGAAATAAAATGTTTTTGCGAGGCAAAATGTTTTTCCATACCAACAGGGTTATTACTTAAAAGAGAAAAACAAAAAGCAGCTATGCAATCAACTGTTGCCAATTGTTTTCCAATTCACAATATGTACTTCAAATACACTTGCTCTAAGTAGACAAAATGCTTCTTCAATTCAACCCAAATGCTCTAAGTATATAACTTAAGAAATTTGAGACTTTTTGAAGAAAGGGCAGAGACTTAAACTTCTTCAATTGGTAATGGAAACAGCTTTACTTATCTCATAAATACAGTTAACTTTCCCCTTACTTCTGACATCTCCTAGGTATAAAGAGCTAGGAATCTAGTTTTCATGACAAATACTTGAGATTCTGTTTCATGTCAGAATCTCTGCATTCACATACTGTAATGAAAGCAGCAACATTTTGTGCAAAAAAATATACATTTATTTATAGATCTTAATACAGCAAAATATAAATGAAAATTGAAACACTGCTCGTTGAACCAATAACTTTTATAATTATTTAATATGAAATATAAAATGGGAGTTTCTCCAGAAAAAAAAATTTGCATGAAAATTTCCTTACCTCGTGGTTTATGCTTTAAGAGTACGTTTTACAAAAATCAGTAACCAGGCTTCTTTTATGTTTACATTGAAATGACCATGGTAAGCATAAATGAGTAACTTTCTTTTATGTAGTAGCAAAAAGAGTCAACAATCCTTTCAAGAAAGAGACTATTTCATTTCCTCCCAACTTGGATTCACCATAAACACGATCCACAAATGATATTGGAACCTGGTTGAAAAAATATACATTAAAATCAGTTTACAAAAAATTAGGGACCAGCAGGTATTCAACTGTTATTAATGGAACAGAAAAATTCAGTCCCACAATAAGTCCTTCAACTGAGTTCAGAAGTAAGGGACTCAATTGCATGTACTGCCAAGCCTTTAAATTGAACACACATTAATCATCTAAAAATAAGTCATAAGAATCAAATCTACAACTGTTAGAAAAGCTAAATTTCAAGGAAAAAGTACACTTTAAATGTATAATGGCCCTTCACTGAGCTGCTTCAGTATGTCCATTTTAGCTGCCACTGTTTGGCATTAAGTTGGAAACCTTATAACTTAAACAAGTGGCATTCTAGTGTAGTGCAGAGCTTCCCTAAGAGCTCACTGCTACCCTGAAATACCACAGGACTCTTACTCTGGCCACTTCCACTTGTTCACAGGAAATGGGCACATGGGGTTCATCATTCAAGACAAAGTATGGTGGCTGCTGGCTCTACAAGGAAAAGCAGCTAAGGCACTCAAAATGAGGCTGACTGGTCAAAATAAAGGCTTCAGATGGAGGAGGTACCAGTAACTTTAATTCTCAGTAGGTCACGTGTATTACATATGAAAGGGATTCACCCTTTAGTGCAGAGACATTCTGAACAACTGGAAACCCACAACATTAATTTAGTAGTTATCAAAGTTAAACTTTTTATTACAACATGTTCACACTGTACTGTTCCTTTATGAGGAATATGACATTACTACTTCTCATCAGTTACATACCTCACCAATAGTATAATTCATCTGTCTTGCCCGAACAATCATCTCCATCTGGAAGACATAGCCCTTAGAAACACATTTTTCTACTAATTTCTGTAGAACTTCCTTTCGGTATAATCTGTAAAAAAATCAAAATGTACATGAACATCTGGATAAATATCACTTGCCTACATGTACATCTTAAGTTTTCACTGGTTTTTATACAGCCTGACTTTCACTAGCCACTGGCACAAAGAAAAATTCTCATACTTGATGACTCTAATACTTTTGGTCCCAACCAAGAAAGGCCAGGAAATATGTGCCACGTAGTCTGGAATAATCTGGAAAAATGAATTCTCAGTACTTTTTAGAGAATCATCTTCCTATCAGACACTAACTACTGGGAATTGTTAAAATATGGTAAAATGAAGCATTTGATACAGAACCACCTATTTTTAAATTTCCTAAAAGTTTACATTTAATGTTGAAAGGGGAAAAAACTATTCCAAATATTGGAAAAACAGAATTGACATTTACAATATATATAAGACCAGAAAGAATACATAACTGATTGGAACTTCACCATACATGTCTATTTCCCAAGATTTACTTAAGACATTTCCTAGGATAATATGATTCCCACTAGGATAAGCAGTGCATCTACATTAGGACAGGTACTTTCACAGGAAAGAGGGGATCCTGGTAGGATTTATCTATTACAAGTGAGGTCACAGACATTTATAGTGGGCTGGCATACAGCCTAACCTTTAGATGGACTGCAGGTCAAACACAGAGCTCAACAGATTTACAAAGCCAAAGAGAGGAACTGCGAAGTCCTGTGGGTAAACCAAATCGCTTTCTTCAGTAACTATGAATAGCAAGGAGTTATTTCCAAAGAGATTTTGTTTGTTTGTATCAATGAGTAAGATTCCAGAAATTCCTACCTTTACTAGGAGAGGCAGTTTGGTATAACTTTATTTCTCACCAAGTTAAGACCACCTGGATCTACAATGCCTATTGTTACCTGGAATCCAGATTTTACTCCAGGATTTTCTAAGGTTATCACTACCTTTTGGCTTTTAAGTGTGTATGACACAATAGACAGACAGCAGAGCCCTTGGAAGAACGTAAGAAGAGAGTTTAGTGTGTGCACTCCTTTCCCACAAAGGTCCTGAATGAATTCAAAGGAATTTGAAATAAATATGAAGAGTGAAAATATGATGGTAGTAATACTCATTAACGCAATTAGCAATATGTCTTACTATGTTTTAGGAGTGAACTAAAAACTAAAGATATACAATGTCACATGATGTTAAGTGAGGGAGGGAGGATATTAGGATAATGGGGTAGGAAGGACTGACAGCAATGGGACTATTCCAGCATTGCCTTTACAAGTAGAGTGGGCTACAATTTCTTTCCCTTTAAGAATCATTTTCATTTTCTTTCTTTCTATTGGTACTGGGGATAAAACCCAGGGGCACTTAACCACTGAGCCATAACCCCAGCCACTTTAGTCTTTTATTTAGAAACAGGGTCTCACTGAGTTGCTTAGGGCCTCACTAAGTGGCTGAGGCTAGCTTTGAATTTGCAATCCTCCTGCCTCAGCCTTCCAAGATGCTGGGATTACTGGCATGTGCCACCACGCTTGGCTCTTTAAGAATCCTTTTCTAAGACACTTCTTTTCAGTACTACCTTCATCTTCCACATTGTCCCCTCCCATGGTTTCTTCAAACATATGGCTAATAAATTAAAAGGACACAAATGTAAGACTTTGTTCTCATACGTATGATCAGCATCCAGCTGGTCTTTGCTATTAAATGGCTTTATGTCAGATTGCAGCTTTCTGAGATTCCTTTTTCTAAAAATATTTGTATTCCTTTTTCTTCTAATTCTAGGGACCTAAAGACAATGAACCCCATTGAATGATAAACGTGCCCCATCACCGCTCTGGCTGTGTAGATCCAGAACTCCTAGGCCATTGTTTAGCTTAAGCCCCATTTGCTTTGAGGCAGTGAGGAAGCCTCATGTCATTGCTGTTTTTCTTCACAACCTCTATCTCCATGACTCATGAGCTACCCTGGGACTTCCCTCAAAACCATCACAATTGTAGCCTGTGAAATCCAGAGAGGGAAGTTCTGTACAGAGATTTTGTGAGTGCCACTATTCTTAGTATTACTGCTACATGGCAACCAGAGATCTTAATCAGATCACACATGATTCCTTTGCTTTAAATTTGGAATTGAAAGGATATATTTATAGAACTCCTTTCTTTTATATACCAAGTTTTTTTTAAATAATTTTGAGTCAGGGTCTCCCTAAGTTGCTGGCTTCACACTTGGGATTTTCCTACTTCAGCCTCCCAAATTGCTGGGATTGATTATAGATATGCACTAACATGCCTGGCCCAATGTCTACTTTCTAATCAACTTACTTTTTAGCTATAGAGGTTTATTTTTTATTTTTATTTCCCTTCAAGAGTCAGCAACTAACAATGAATTCTGACAAACAACCTAGATTTTTCCATTAAAGTAGAACCTAACATTATTTAATAGAAAACAATAAACAAGTAATATAAATTAAGTAATGCATGGGGTTTGGGACCTTAAAAGAGCAAGCATTTTCTAGTTTCAGAAACTGGAGGAAAAAAATCTGGCAATCTTTAATTGTAATTTGGCCCAGTCATACAAAGCAATTCACACGGCTGGGCACAGGGCTTGGTGGTAGAGTGCTTGCCTTGCTCATTTGAGGCCCTGGGTTCAAAATTCCTAACATGTGTATATACACACACACACACACACACACACACAACCAAACTAAAAAAAAACATATTATGTGTATAGATTACGTGTGCATGCACGCATGTGTGTGTGTATGCCTGGAGAGTAGCTCAGTGTAGACCACTTGCCTAGCGTGCCTGAGGCCCTGGGTTCGATCACCAGCACTGACACCACATTCCCCCCCTAAATCTACATGGAGAACAAAGTAACTAAAAACTCTACCTAAATAGTAAAGATTCTAAGTTTTTTTTTTTCCCTGTAGGTAATGCTGTAAGTACTCATAAAACTATAGAAAATTACTGGACTGTGTGTTGTTGTTCTCAGGAGCATATTCCCGGTCACTTAACAGCAATGTTCCACGTGAGCAATGGAGCCCAATACTAAGGTAAGCACCACACTGACCTAACTCCTGCTCTAACTTTTAAAGAAAAAGTATGATATTTCTCCTTCAGAGATATTTAGGCTACATAAGCAACTTCTGTCCTTCTAGCATTCCAGGACAGAAACAGGGTAGAATATAAAGCATTTCTTTAAAATAGCTATTGTAACACAAGAAATTTAGGCAGGAAGTTATAAATAGTAGAAAATTTCACTGTACCTGAAACTTCCTGTTAAATCAGATGCGCCTGGTCTCAGCAAAACCTGAGTTATAAAATTGGCCCCACGGCTGTCAAATAAAACAATCATTTTCTTAATTAAAATACAATTGATATACAAGAGAAACATATCCAAGAGCACAATGCTAAAAGTGCTAATTTCATAAATGCAGCATTAATTACACAAAAATGTTAATTCTCTACAACAAAGAGAAATTTTTAGTGAAATGAAACCTGATACCCATTTTTCAGAAAATAGGGACTTGTTCTTTGAAAGTGAACTTAAGACCCATAAAGGAATCAACCTTTCAAACTTTAGCTAAGAATAAAAACAGAAAATAGAACTGATATTTACCAATGGTTACCACTTAGAATTATAAATGTCAGTAAGAAAAAGAGATCAGGGATTGGATAAAGAATTTAACAGATGGAAAAAGACAGGGATCTGGTAAGGGGTTTCCTTTTCAGATTCTAATCTGCAGAGAGATTGAATTTTTGTTGGTAATGTATAAAAATGGTACTTTTTATTTAAAGATGGTATACAGGTAGAAGAGGATGTTGGCTTTTAATGATCTCTGGAAATTGATTCACTTTCTTAGCCTTAAATCTGCTTTGCCACTTTAGCAAATGCTTTATACTATTATACTAGGTTGCTTAAACAATAGAAATTTCTCAGTTTTAGAGGCTAGGAAATCCTAGATCAAGATGTTGGCTTTCTGTATTCTCACACAAAGGGAAGGAGAGTAAGCTCTCTAGCCTCTTCTTATGAAGGCACCAGTCCTACCATGGAGCTTACCCTGTAGATACCTCCCAAACTAATTACTTCCTAAAGGCTTTTTCTCCAAATACCAATGTATTGAGGATTCTGGATTCAATCAAGAACTTTGGTAAAACACACTCAAGTCAATAACAATGACTTCAAACACAAGAGTATCATCAATTATAAGATAGTAGTGATTAATAACTATTATTAATCTTTCAAAAAGATGCCAAGTGTCGAAAGAAAGTGACTTTTGAATTGCACCTATTTTAGCATGTGTAGATTCAGAAAGTTTTCTGGGACAACCTGAAGTGAGTGGCTTTCTTCCTAAGCCCAAGCCTCCCTAGCTAAGACTGTATGCAAATCACCAAGATTAGGGTATATGGGATGATGGCTAACAAAAACATTTTCCCTTCAATTTGCTTCTAATACCTATAAAAATATTATATAGTTTATCCCTTTATCCCAAATGGGTATAAACAAAGGAATATGTGTATGTATGTGTATACTTTTGTACATCTACACAAGATAGTATATTTATATTTGAGAGAGGGTCTTGTATGTTGCCCAGGCTGAGCTCAAACAATCCTCTTACCTTAGCTCCCAAGTAGCCATGAATACAGGTGTGTCCCACCATGCTGGGAAATATGTATTTTAAAACTGGGGTCTTTTAATTAATTAAAATGTTGAAAGAGCCATTCAAGTCTTGAGGGGTTTTTTCCTCACATTTTTTATTGGTGCATTATAGTTATATATAATGTTCATAAATGCACACAATGTAACAATATAATCTGTCAGCTTTGGGTTTGAATTCTAGATTTGAATCATACTGATAA